>NW_021604636.1:956210-1015950 GCF_004785775.1 Grammomys surdaster | reverse complement strand
GAAATCCACATTCACACACAGGCCTGTGACACTGAGGGAAATCCACACTCACACACACAGGCCTGTGACACTAAAGGAGCTCCATACTCACACACAGGACTGTTGTACAGAAGAAACTCTACACCTCAACCTGCTACCTAGCTCTTTTTAGACCCTTGTTAGTTTAAGGTCTGTATTATGATAAATTCATACATTTTCTTTAATTTTCTATTTCTAGTTCTAATGTATTTAATAAAATTTAATCTTGAAGAAAAAGAGTATCTGATTATAAGTGATTACATTTGAAGTACTTCCTTTGGAAATATAGAATATATATTAAGGCTTTTAACCATTCAACTCATGAAAGAACGTAAGAAGTATATATTTATGTATGTGCATATATGCATGCAATGACAGTGAAAAAAATAGGCCATAAATTTGATGGAGAGTGGAGAAGATATATAGGAGTGTTTGAGGGGAGGAAAGTAGAAATGCACTTATGTTATAACCTTTAAAATGTGCATATGTGATCAAGAAAAACTACAGAACAAACTTATGGAAATGATCTTTCAAAAGTTATGCTGGCAGTGATTTCTTAAGTATTTTTCAACAATTTAATTTATTCATTAAAGATGTGCGTGTGTGTGACAGGTTGGTGGTGGCACACGTCTTTATTTCTAGCACTCAAGAGACAGAGGCAAGTGGATCTCTGATTTTGAGGCCAACCTGGTCTACAGATTGAGTTCCAGAGTTGCACACAGAAACACTGTCTTTAAAAACCAAAAAAAAAAACATAAAACAAAACAGAACAAAACAAAAACAACAACAACAATACAAAACGTGTGTGTGTGTGTGTGTGTGTGTGCGTGTGTGTATGTCTTAAGTGCAGATGCATGCAGAGGCCAAAAGAGTCAGATTCCCACTGAAGCTAGAGTTACAGCAGTTGTGAACTGCCTGATGTGGGTACTAGGTGCTCTAGGAACTGAACTCTGTCCTCTGCAAGAGCACTCTTCTTAACCACTAAGCCTTCAATTCAGCATCCTGCTATTATAGTATCAAGTAAATGTATACTTGCAAGTGGACTCCTGGTTTGTTTTGTGTATACTACTTAGCAACTAAGTAACAAAAAGCAGTGAAAAGATTTAAGCAACATTCATTTGCTTGAGTGTTAACATGGTCATAAATCCATAGAAATATATTTCATTTTTTTTGTGTTGTATTTGAGAAATCACACACGAATCTCAAAAATATCCTGTTAAAATGATAAACACCAATCTCATGTAAAAACAGACTGTTGAAGCAAATAAGTTCATGTAGTGCTGTAGTCAGGATTCAAAATGCAGAAGAAAGCTGCCATTGATATTGCCACACCCCTGCTCTATGCTCATTATAGGACATCCATACCTAGAAAGTATGTTTGGGAAAGATTAAACAATAAATCATTTCTATTTAATTTCATTGCCAAGTGGCAGGATAGGATTCCAAATTTAAATGAGAGTATTTTGAAGTTTGTCAAACTGTTGATGATTGCACTATTTACAATGTAGGAATTGACGTGAACATGGTATAAACATCTTACTCAATACCAGAACAATCCATGCTTACAGCAACATAGTGGGGTTATAGGATAAACCAAGAAGGATAACAATTACAAAATCACAACAACATAAAACTATGAATGAGAACAATGAATAATGAGTTCTTACCAAGTTTCCGATTGTAAGGAAATACATGAACTCCTCACTCATTGGAAAATGCTCTATGGCCATGAAACATAAGTTCAAAATGATGCATATGACAAGAAAAAGATCAGCCAATGGATGTGTTATAATTCTATCAGCAAACTCATTCAGTTTTGTCCAACAGGGACAGCATTTCCAGATGAAGCAAGTTTTAATAAACTTATGCCAGCACATAGGACATTTCTTCCTGGATGTTTCTGGTTCTAAAATGTAAGATGAGAAAAGTAAACTATTGGGAAAAAATGTTTAAATTCTTGAGAGTAGATAAATTTAACACTTTCATGCAAAGAGCTCTGCAGAACTTGATTTCGTATGTGGAATTTGAAAATACAAATAGTCTATACTAATATATATCAAAATGAAATCCATGTCTTCTATTTCGTTTGTGACTATTGAGCTAAAAAAATGTAACGTAAATGAAGCCAACAATGCATTAGTAGGAAAGAATAAACTTCTCATAAACCAAGTATGGGTGAGAATAAGATGATTTTTAATTTCTAGATTTATATGGTTTATATTATATTAGCTTTTGAAATTGTGTATGATAAAGAACCAGTGATTAAAAGTAAAAAAAAAAAAAGTAGATGCATCTAAAATACACTGAGATATTGTGATTATATAGGTGATGTTTGAAGAACGCGAGATAAGACAAAGACTTCTGCCACCAAAGGTCCAGATCTATCTTCTCATCCCAACAAAAGTATTGACAGTCTGAAGCTGCACTGTGATTTACTAACATAATATAAGCAGTCAGTCAACGCATTCTTTATATTTATATGTTTTAGTTGTGGTGAAAAATTCGTGAACCTTGAGAAACTGCAATCAATAATCAATTAATTAAAAGATCCTGCCCCGTGGAATGACTAGCATTTCATGGACAGATGATGGCTACAAAATGCATATGCTCACTATATAAATTGTTATCATACAGCTGCTATTTAATTCTACCTCTTTACATCTGTGCCTATTTCTGTCAGTTGCAACTGGTACCATATGCAGTCTGTGACTGTACCTTGATATCTTTCAATGACATGTTCTAATGTTGAAGACATCTTCTTCTGAATTTTCATACAGTGTTCATCTTAACGCCCCCATAGTGTTACTTGTTTAAAGCAACTGCTCAATGATTTAAGAATGGATTTTGCAAATAATTCAATACTGAGAATTGTTCAATACTGTGTAGTTTTCAAGTAGTTTTTTCACTTTACCTTCTTTGTGTCCAAGGGCAGTGTCTTCCAGTATATCCAATGTGGTGTTTATAGAAGTTGGCAATCTTTTCTTCATTTCTATTTGTGTAGTTTTCATCTAAAAGTAGTTTAATGGGTTTAGTAGTAGCTAGCTCTCCGTCATCACACCATTACAGCATAACATTATCAGAATATGGGACTTGACCTTTCTACAGCTTCTTGCTTCCAGGGGCTTTTTATGTTCCATTACTGGCCCTTTCTATGGTATTGGCTGTACTAGAATTATTTAGAATTAGCTGGAAAATAAATGCTAAAATTGAAAGGCAATCAAAATTTTCACGGTGAACTGAACAATAAATAGAGCATGATAGTAAATATAAGCAGTACTATTTATATTCAAAAAGTAATGTGACACAGTTACTAGATTATTATGGAATATTTGACAAATACGCTTCTGAGTAATGAGAATATTTCCCTAAAAACACAATATTTTTGCTCAAAGATATACTAACTTTATAACATGGCCAATTCCCTCAATAAAATTAAAATTACTTAGATATATGATTAAATGAATCTTGAAGAATCTAAGGTTGTGGAATGGATTTAAAGGCTGTCTGGATGGAATATGTGTGACAGTTAATGAGTTAACTGATCTAACTCCACAAATGAATCATTTCTTCAAGTGCCTCATGGCCCTTCAGTAATGTTTTCAACATATATTCTGCTTTGTTTATCATCTATGTTTTATATTTATTTATTGTTTGTGAGTATACTTGGTGGGTACTATTTTGTATGTGTGTGTGTATGCATGTGTGTGTGTATGCATGTGTGTGTGTGTCTGTGTCTGTGTGTGTATGCATGTGTGTGTGTTTGTGTATGTGACTCTTTTTTCTGGACTCAGTTCATTTGTTCTGGAGTCACAGTTTTCCAATATCCAGACTCTGGTTTGCGTATCCTGCAATTTGACAAATTTTGATATAGTACACCTTATGTGATCAAATAGAAATTAATGAAATCACTGCATTACCTTTACTATCAACTAAATATCATAGATGGCAGAGGCAGAGGACATTAAGACCAACTATAGCACATTCTGAGTTTCATCACAAAACTGAGACTCACCAGATCTACTGAGCCTCACTTCACTTCATAATTAGGTTAAAATGTAAACTAAAATTTAGGAATGTCACACTAGTTGTTTAATCAAACTACACACATCCAAGAAAATATTTTAACTGAATTACAAGTTTATATATAAAATTGAAGTTTATATTCATAAATTTCTAAGACACAAAATCCAAAAGAAGTGATATTTATTTCTTTGATCTGACAAGAATTTCTCAGGTAATCATTTTCATAAAGCTGTTACTTTCTGATGCCCATCATATCTAAAGTGATCACTTATGTCATAGGAGTTGGTCCTCAGGGAGCTGTTTCAGACAATAGCAACAGTTTGCTAGAATCACACCAAAGAGCAGTCGGTTAAGATTATTGTCTATATGGGAGAGGAAAGAATTGATGTGACCCCCAAACTTAGCCTTAATTGTTAACAATTAATAACATGCGACAGATTTTAATTTTGGGTTTCCTTAAGTTTTCTGAAGGTATTTAAATGAAATTCAGATTTGATATTATTTTTAAGACCATTTTAATGGAATATATCACAATTCCAATGATCCTAACTTTTAACAGTAATTTCTTAATATTATCCAAAACGATTTTCAAATTTTAGGTTTAACCTTGTCTTTTGTTCAATAACATTATAGTATACTTGAGCTGTTCCAAGTAAAATACAAATAAGTTTCACACACTGCACTTAACTGGTAGATATTTTAATTGTTTTAGGATTTTAATTTATTTTTCAAATGATTTAATGTTAAAGATATTAAATCACTTATACTTTAGAACTTTCTACAGCCTTGATCTAGCTCCTTTCATTGTTATTTAATCTGTGCCTCTTTTTCATATGGTCCTTTGATGACAGTCAACTAGATTAGCAGGCACACGAGGCATAGCTCAGTGTTTGGCAAGAAGATTATGTGCATAGTGCCATGCTGTTTCCTGGTAATAATATCAGGAAATAATTTCTTTTTCTTCTGGAGATAACTCTGGGCTTATGACAGATGCATAATTATTCTCCCTATTAGATCTATACTTTTGTGCAAATATTATACTGCAGTTACATTTACCACACCTTATCCCCAATATTTAAAGAACTATTAATACCGATTAGATTAATTAGATAAATGTTACAGGATTGTCAGGTTAAACGTAGCCTTTACTTTTCAAATTACTTTCATTTTACTCTGGTTTTTAAATATTCCATTCTTTTCCTGAAGTTTTACCAGTTCCTAATGGTGCATGAGAGAATTATTTATGTAAACTGTGTCATTTTAGCATCATAGTGCTTTGGAACTGGGCCATAAGAACTGTTAGGTAGCTAGACAGAGATTATAGGCCATTAGGCTGAGCTAATTCATCATTGCAGGCTTTGAAACATATCCCCAATTTCCCTAGTAACATTAGAAATGGAAGCTTCATAAATGCCCCTATAAATGCTTAAAATACCAAATGGAAATATCAAAAAGTTGGATCACAGTTAACTAACCTGGACCCTTGAGGGCTCACAGAGACTGAACTACCAACTCAAGAACATACAGGGGCTGAACCTAGGTCTCCCGCATATATGTGGCAGATGTGCAGCTTGGTCTTCATGCAGGCCCCCAACAACTGAAGAGGTGGTTGCCCTAAATCTGTTGCCTGTCTGTGGATCCTGTTACTCAAACTGAGCAGCTTTGTCTAGACTCAGTGTGAGAGGATTTGCTTAACCTTGCAGAGACATAATGTGCCAGGGTGGGGGGAATACCTAGTGGGATCTTCCCCTTCTCAGAAGAGAAGGGAAGGGAGGAATGGGTGTGGGTGTAGGAGTATGGAAGAGGTGGGGGCTGCTATCAGGATGTGAAGAGAATGAATACATTAATTAATGAAAAAAGAAAAATAATTTCTTTTCCTTTTTTTTGTATCTCATTCCAATTCTCTGCTTAACTTAAAAAAGCACGATTTTTTTCTATGTATCCACTCCCCTTCTCCCAGAAGTTCCTGAGATTTATGGCTTACCTTGGTGTTATTTTATTCTCAGACTTGTCTAGATCTTCCTTCTAGATCTGCTTTCAACTTCTGTTTGTGTCAAAATGATGTTAGTATTGCGTGTATGTGTGTGACAGTGTTTGTGAATGCTTCTTTATGTGTGTATTTGTGTGTGTTGTGTGTTTGTGTGTCTGTGTGTGTGCACCCCAGTGTGCAGAGGTAAGAGCTTTGTGAGTTTGGTTTTCTCTGTCCACTTTTACATGAGTTTTAGAGCTCAAACTCAGATCATTAGGATTAAATAACAAGGACCTTTTTGTGATGAGCCATCTCACTGGCCTTGCCTTTAAATATTTTATTAATGAGATTAAAAACTCATATGGGAACACAATTTGCCTTTAGGAGAACTAAATAGTTAAGTGATGAGCAATGGCTTCATCCCATTGGTAAAAAAAATGTCTAGTACCAGTGTGTACTGATCAATGTTTGCAGCCGTTTGTCCTCAACAAGAATTATACACTGGATTTCATCAGTACCTATCAAATGATGGGCATAGTGGAAACTGACTTTATATGCTGACGTTAATGTTACTATTTAACTTCAGCCAAAGATCTATGGCTTTCACATTGGTGGGCTTTTCTTCATTCAGATTACTTCCTATTCTTACATTTTCTTTCATTTGTTCATTATAATTAGTCTCTGATCTTTGAAAATCATTATTAGATGTTAATTACATTTTATTAGGAATAAATGTGAGCATTTATAACATGGTTTTATACCATATCTCATTCTACACATGCTTCTTAGATACCAATCACCAATTTTTTTCACTTGAGATTTTGGGAACTATATCTCAAGGTATTGGTACAAATATAGCATGGTATAGCATATGTTACACATTTTGCAAAGAAGATGGCATAGACTAAATAATAAATGTCTCATAATATTAACACTATACTCTTATGAACTAATTTATGTATAACATGAGGGTTTTTTCCCTATAAATGTAATGTGTTGTATCTGGATGTGGTGGTTTATGTCTGTAATTCTTGCCGGATGGAGCAGGAGGAAGGAGGTTGAGTTTATGAACTTCATGGGCTACATGGTTGAATTCTAGGTCAGTCTCAACTACATTGTGAAACTTTATATCAACAATGAAACCAAAACAACAATAACAACAAAACAAAGATCAAGGAAGTATTGGTAGTTTGCTGATTGTGATAAATCAAAGCTATCTTTTATATGCTCTATGATACTGATGATGACCTTCCTAACATGTCTTCTTCATAACATGTTTTTGCTCCACATGGTTATTTTGTGGGCATTTCATTTGGACTTCATACCACCTATATGGCAGATAATATAAATGGTCAATATTTTAGATAAGGAAGCTGATGTTTCCCAACACTGACAGAATTGGTGTATATCATGTATATATCATGTAGATAAAGTGAACTGAAGTCCACATTTGTGTGACTGTGATACCATACTCATAGTCAACAAAATTCTCAGAGTTCCTATGGTATTGCCCCATGTAATCTGCCTCTTTGTAAGTCCATCTTTAGAGTTTGAACTTGACCTAATTTCAAAAAGTCATGCAATAGGCTGAATTCTTCTTTCCTGACATGTTTTTTCTGTATAAAGACCAAAGGAAAAGAAAAGAAATCTTACTAAAATGGATCTTATTCTCAGTTTCAGGAAAACTGTACATGAGAAATGTTCTAAGATTCTTTCAGGAAAGAAAGTCTTTATAACTGAGAGTTTTTAATAAACACCAGGAAAGATTTACTAAAACCAAACTTTACTAAGTGAGAAAATATATTAGGAAATGCCAAAGCTCTTTCATAATCAGAACTATTTCATAATCAAAGATAATAGAACACTTCATCTAGGAATAAGGGAGGTATTGTTAAGCTGTTGGGTACATTGTGATGTAGTGACGAGCTCTTGAGTTTCTGAAATGCCACTTTAAAACAAATTACCCAGTCAACATTTCCTTCAGACCCTTCAAGTTCAACCTGAAGGACAGAAATCCTTTGTAATTTTCTTTCTTATGCTGTACTTATGAGTTATAAAAGCCTCTTTTTGTACATGTTTTGTTCATACAGTCAACAATTGCTTCTTGTTCAACGGCATGCATGTTATGGACCCAAGAGCCTATGAAGTCATTGAGTACATTCCAATATCCTGTTATTCAAATTCCACTTGTGCTACTCTTATTTCCAAGAGCCTGTTCAGCGATGGTAACCACATGGATTGAGGGGTTAGTCTTCAGCTACTTTCAACTAAGAAGGAATATTTTGTATTAATGAAACTTTCAGCTAACCTTTGTACATCTTCTAATTAAGGTCCAATTGCTTGTTGGCCTTGTATTTTACCTCATCTGTATTATTCTTGTTCTATAAAATACTTCCCAAATGTACTTCATCTCTGACTTTGTTTTTTTTGTCTAAATTTTGACTATTTCCAGTATTCTGGAAGAGGTGTGATCACTTGCAATGCCAGAAGGTACTCCTTGTTGTATTCCTCTGCACCCTCATTCTTATTCACACATGTAAGGTTGATTCAATTTAAAATGATGTTGTAAAATCTTCTGAACATCACTTTTGCTGATACTTTCAGATTCATAGACCGAATTTTCATAGAAGGCTAACAATCTGGAAGCTATTTAAATATTAGATTAGAGGATTTAAAATTACAATAAACTATTATAAGCCAAGTAAATAAAATATATAAATAATAGTATATTTTTAGATTTATAATCATAGATTTAATCATCCATTGATAAAATAATTGCAAATATTATGATAACTTTTGCTTCTTGAGAGGCCAGAATGTTTCTTTCCTTTCTTTTTTTCTTTACTTTTTTAATGTTTTCATTTTCTAATTTTAGCTCTGCACTTTTAAACCATTAAGTAATTTATAGTAATAATTGAGGAGGCCATTATTTACAGTTGAGCACACTGTTCAATGCTAATTCTGATACGCCATCATGTTGGACTTAATAAATTAAATCTCTATTGGAAAAACTTATAAGAGCACAACATATTAAGATGTTTTTCAATAGTACTAATGAAAATTTGGGTCAACAATTATACATATAAATTATGTAAATTCATTGGTCATTCTTAGCACACTCTATGACAAAAGACCAAATATATACAAGAGAGTAAAGTAAGGAAGCAAAAGCAAGTCCATTTTACTAAAAGGAAATGAAAAATTTTAAAATTAAGTGTTCCTGTGTGATTCTCGGTAAGTGTGTTTGCATGTGTGTGCACATATATGTGTTTCCACTGTTTGTGTTCATTGTGTATATGTGCTTGTGAAGTCCAGAAGAGAATGCAAGAGTCCCTTGAAGCTCTAGTTACAGGAGCTATAGTTATAGGAGGTTGTCCTGACTGATGTGGATACTGAGTATCACTTTGACATCTGCAAGAGCAGTATATGCTCTTATCTAAATAGCCATCTTATCAGTCCCAACAAAACACTTGTTTTTCTGATAGGATATCATGCACAGATATGATCATCTGGATACCATGCACATATATGATCATCTCTCAGAAGACCACATACTCCAAGACTTTGAGAAGTTCCTCTAATACTATGAAACTTTGCAGCACAAATTTATACCTCGGCTGAGTCCTTTTCTTCCTCAAGTTCTTTCACAGTCTGTTGGTATTTAGGATCCATGTCTCTGGATTCCTCAGAAGCTCTTTTCGTTTCCTTTTCATAGGTCATAGTAACTATGCCCAGGAACAAGCTTGCCATATAGAAGGCAAACCAGAAACTGATCATAACAAAAAATATCATGTAGACCTTTCCTGAAGCATAAAGAATCTGCAGAAAAGTAGGACACAAAGACAGAGAGGCATTATCATCTTTCTCTATATTTTCCTCATTTAAGATTAAAAATAAAATTTTATTATAAAAATTACTTAGACATAAATACAATATAATCAAAGCATAATTTATGTCTTAAAGAAATAAAAAAATAAATAAAGAAAATATATTTTATTTGCTTTCAATAAGATGTATGTTATTAAATCAAGAGAAGAAATTAGGAATTCTCTTAATTTAGTATGAGCATTTGATTCATGTCTTCATTACCAGAATAAACACACCAAATATTAAAACCTTAACCCCATGCAATAAAAATCTGGAAAATACCAATACAGAAATGCTTTATTTCTTTAAGTATTGGAAGATTTCAAAGTATGTTTCAAACATCATTTTTTCTCATGATGAATTTATGGAAAAGACAAGTGTGAAAACCCAAGCTAATAGAAGTGTTTCTCTGCATGTAAAAGCACTTGCTCTGATGAAGTCTTTAGAGAAAAGTAATTAGAATAAAGAAGACTTATAGGAAGAAATATTTCTTGATTGTTGAATAAGGAATTTTATATTTCTGAACTGAACATGACTAGCTCTGGATTTCATAAACATTACATTCGCTAGATCAAAACAAATACACAAAAATGTAATTAGAAAATACAATCAATTTTGTTTACTGACTAAATATATTTGAAACATGTAAAGGAAACAAAGTTTTGATTTTTAAGCATACAATTGTATAAACAGAAAACTATTATCTACAGAAAATGTTTTGTGGCTACAGAAAGTTAAAGATGGTTTAGGAATAATAGTAAGTACTAAATTTATTCTGAAACAATGTCTTACTTATTTAGAACACGTTAGGCTTTAAAGGTGATTTTTAATAACCTGATACTACATTGAGATAGTTATGATTTGATTAAATCTTTTAAACTACTTAAGCAGCTGCTATTAACACTAATAAATGCAGTGTCCAGGTATGAACAGTTTAGCATTTGCTATTATGTAATAATCAAGATGATTTATCTGTTATCAAGTAACACATGTATGTGATATTTAATACTATTTGCAATATATATATAAATAATAAGATGGTGGAGCTACTTTTCACAATCTTAAATATAGAAATGATTACATCTTTAACATATTATAATATAGGGAATAATATGGGATAAAATAAATACAAAATATCTTCTCTTTTTGAAATAGAGGAGATACTATACAACTTAGGCCAGCTTGCATCAAACCTAGTATTTTCCTGCCTCAATGGCTGGCATTATAGTTGCGCACCACCTATTCAGACTAAAGATATACATCCTTGTTAGCATATAATCAAGAGGAAATTGTTGTTTTATTAGGTATCAGTATAAGATTGGGTAATTCTAGAACTGATTTCATAGTGTTTGTATGAAGATAATATGAAGCAATGCATACAGTTAACACAGAGCATATCCACATTAAATGTTAACTATATTGTTAAACTCAACTCTCTTCATGAGTCTTGCTAATGAGTCTAAAGGAATATTGGGACCAAATATAATATTGCCTAAGACATGAGCTGTACTTTTTGGTAACAACTACAAAATATCTGAGCGTTGATCAATTGAGTTTATGGAAATGTTAAGTAAAAGTCTACTTTCAAACCAAAGGAATTAGTATACAATAAAAAATGCAGAAATCAAAAATGAATGTCATGAGTAGACTCCAAGCCTGAATGCCTCCCAAATTTTGTTCCATTGAAGAGGCATGGGGTTGAATTTAAAACAAACCTAACTAAAGAGTTTTATAACATACCCTTGAATGTATAGAAAACAAAACAAAACAAAACAAGGCCTTCATTATTATACAGATTGCTGTAGGTCAGACAAAATCTTTTGGGGAACTTTGTTTCCTTTTTTTTTAATAATTTATTTTTTTCTCAAATCGTAATTCATTCACACAGGGGTTATAAACACAGAAAGGCAGGAGGTGGGGAAGGGAATGACACTGGAGTGTGGGTGTTCAGGGGGAATACAGATATCTTTCAGAACCGGGAATCGGATGGGTGAAGGTTCAGGGGACAAGTCACTATGACTCTGCCTATGACTCGCTTGTCCTTATCTAAGTTGATATTGTCTGCCAAGGCTACCTATTACAAAGTCTATGACTACTCAGGCTTGTAAATTTCCACAAAAGCTGCCTGTTTACAGTAGATTATAGCCATCTGTTTCAATGTTTTTCCACTGAGACCCAAGACTTGGTGTCAGTATACATGTATGACAGGCCTATTGCTGATTTTAGGCCTATGGTTGATTTTAGGCCTTCAGTGTGTAAGCAGGGCTGCCCCTGACATCTCCTCCCTTCTCTAAGTATAGAAGGGCTGTGGCAATTCTAATCTTGCGAAGGCAGGGATAGAGGCCTGACCTCCAAAGTTCAAAGACTAAAAAAAATTAAAAAATTAAAAAATGAAAAGGATTTTGAGGGAGGGTAATTTATGAAAACATCAAGACACTTTTACAAATAAGAAGCTCTGACTGTTGCATAAGAAGCACAGACATATTATAAATCTTAGGAAATAAAAATGCGAACTCTAACATAAGAAATCATGTTATACAACAAAAATATGTTACATCTAACATTTTTATAACATAACTTTCTTTTGGCACACTATTTTAATCTCAACTTTCAGGAAGTAGAGACAGGTAGGTGTCTATGAGTTCAAGATCATACTATCTACAGAGAGAACTTCAGGCCAGAAAACTTTGCAGAGAGACTCTATTTCAAAAAACAAAATGAAACAAAATAACAACAATAAAAGAAACACAAAAAACAAGGAACAAAGAAAAATACTTCACATATAAGGTTGACTTCCATTTAGGGATACATTATCAACTAGTGTCTATGTCAAAATTACAATACATTATTCAAAAAAATTAAAAGTTTTTTAAATCTCTCTCTCTCTCTCTCTCTCTCTCTCTCTCTCTCTCTCTCTCTCTCTCTGTGTGTGTGTGTCTGCATGTGTATTTGCACAATGCTTGGAGGTACATACAGTGATAAGAAGAGGGCACTAAGTCTTCTGAAGCTGGAATTTCAGGGGGACTTAAGCTACTTAAAATGGGAGGTGGAATACAAATTATGTCCTTTGAAAGAACAAGAAGTACTCTATACAACTGATCAATCTCTAAAGACTTTGCAGAGAGACTCTCCCTCAAAAAATAAAATGAAACAAAACAACAATAAAAAGAAACAAAAAACAAACAAGGAACAAAGAAAAATACTTTACATCTTACCTTTTAATGACCACACATGCACCTATTGCAGTGTAGTCGTAATAGAAGGAATGTATTAGGTATGTGACTTATTATGGAAGTCTATTCTTCAACCCTATCTACTCTAACTTTCACCAGACCATGAATGACCACCTATAATAGATTGTCACTATCAGACCTATAGACTGTTGACATGTGTTTACAAAAGTAATACATAAGGGTAGCCATTAAAACCTTACCAGAGATAATAGCAACCCTCTATTTTTACTGTATATAAACAAGTCTTATATAATTCTGACCCAATGGCATGTTGGCCTAGTAGGCTCATGAGGTTCTATAATATATGAACTGTGGAGGATAAATAGGGGTGATAGGATTCATCTATACAGCTACAATTATGTCATCATCCACGTTAAGGTGAGATTTTTAATGGCCCAATTTCTTCAAGGTCACTTACACATTACTCAGTAACTGGCAACCATAGTCTATAGAGACCTTGGTGGAACTGGATTTTGGTCTATGATTGGCACCTTATCTCAGGGGAATGAAGAAAGAACTGTCTCAATAAAACACATATTTTTAAAAGGAATACTCGCAACTCAAAACCCTTTTAGAATTTAGAGTAACAATTCTTTGTTCTAACATCTTTACTAACTATTATGCTTTGATAATAACATTATATATTTCATGGTAATGGAGACGGTCTTTAAAGGGACTCCAAATCTCTATTGTAACAAGTTTTATCCCTTCCCAAGAGACTACTATACAAAAGTAGCTTGGACACAAATTCTTTTGCAACATACCTGGAGCAATGTTTAATACTTAAGTAGAAAGCATTAAATAAGATAAAAGGAAATAGAAAATTTTCATTTAATATATTCTTACTTAATGTGTTCCAAACGGATAAGCCCATAATAGTTTTACTCAATAATTAAATACTCATTGTATAAATCACATATATCAAACAGGTCAACATAATGGTCTTTTGGAGTAAGAAAGTGAGCTCCACACATGAAATTTGCAGTTGTTATTCAATACAATCTAATCTTATATAAAATATAAGTAAACAGATGATCTTCAATATCATATGGTACTATATCTAAATAAGTTTCTGTTGGGCTGAAAGTGTGTTAGTTACTTATGTACTTATTGTGGCTGACCATATAAATAATATAGCTTAGCATAGTAACACACACTCCAGTAGATGGCTCCTTCCAAGACTGTGTGGCTGCTGGTGGTGAAGCTGTTGTTACTGTCCATTGTGGAGAAAATATATTAGAATGCAATAGGTAAGATCAGAATTAAAATCTGAGTGGCACTACTACTGAATGCTATCACTGGGTACCACTGTAAAGCTGAAATGTCCAAAATGAAGTCTTTGTAAACCCCACTCTGTGCAATGACCTTAGAGCATTATTTTAAAGTTTAATATCAAAGGCCAAACTGTCAGTGTACAGGAGTCAATGGAGCATTTCACCTTCAGCAGCTACAATGTGTGTGTGTGTGTGTGTGTTAGTAATTCCTTTTTAACAACCTGACTTACATTTTAGCTTGTATTTTACAAATGTGGAGAAGCTACTACCTTTATCATGCGCAGTTCAGAGTATCTCTTCTTACCTGGTGATAAAGTAACTCAGGGTAATCCTGCGCCATCAACCGAAACATAGCAAGTAGAGCCCAGCCAAAATTGTCAAAACTCGTGAAGCCTTTGTCAGGATTTGCACCCTCTTTTACACACACATAGCCTTCTGGACATTGGCTAAAAAAGACAAAGAAAGAAAGAAATATTTGCTATCAAGTAGCTTTCAGGCAATGGGCCAGTTATAAATACCATCTCCCTTCTGTCCAAGAGCACAGAGAATTGCATAAAGTCAATCAATTTTCTTTTTAGAGAAAAGACTAAAAATCAGTTGCATTTCAGGTTGATGCACATGAAAAGTCTTGAAAGAGAATTTTAAGCACTTCAAATTGTCTTTCAAAAACCTACTGTTGAATGATTAATTTAAATTGACAAAATGTATATAATCATCACACATATACTTTAAATATTTATACATTGTTGAGTGCCTAAATTTGGCAAATGCATGTATCATTCACATATCTACAATCACCATGGCAAGAATACTTTGCAATTTCAAGAGTATAATGTGTTGTTATTATTCAAAATTTTGCTGCTTAAAATCAGATTGGAGAAGCTGAAAGTGTGACTCCATGGTAGACTGTTTGCCCAGTATTTTGAGTATTTGAGTTCAAGCCATAACAGAGTAATATAAGAAGATAGGAGGAAAGCGGAGGGATAGAGGAAGGAAGAGAGAAAGAGAGGGAGAGAGGGGGGAGGGTAAAGGGACAAGAATCTCTCTGAATGTCATCGTGAAAGTATATATGTTAGAAAATAGCACTGATAAAAATAAATTACAATATTTGAAGGCTTAATCTTCAAGCGATCTCACCTCAGACCCTTAGTTCCCATTATTTAAGGGTGAGAAAACATTTGTCACATTAATAATTGAAAAGCAGAGCTAGCACTTGGGGGAAAAGAGCACATTAAATATTTATTTTCTTCCCTTTCAGGGAGTTCTCAAACTTTTATCTATGTAAGGTTGGAATAATGTGCCTCATTATTATGGTATTGGCTCAATAAATCCTATTTTCTTCTCTCTAAGGCATTGTACAGTTTCTTTCTCCACGTTATTTTGGGGTTGGCCATGTCACAGGCCTTAGACATATAATGGAAGAAGTGGTTTAAAAATGCTTGTACATGGAGGCTTGCTAGACTAAAACTCTAAGACTCAGAGCAGGGGTATGCTGGGTATTATATTCATCTCCTAATGTGGGGTAGCTTACTGTGCTGATAACTATGGTGTTGGAGGTGAAATAACATCTCAGTTCTACTAATTGCCTTGAAATACAACATTGTGTTCTTAACATTCATAGACAGATGCCTTCACAAGGTATACAGAATCTATTTAAAGTGGAGGGCTACTGAATAAGAGGTTACACAGAGAAGGACCCAAAAGCAGGTTCTGAGGATAGAATGGAAACTAAACAATAAAACTTCACAGTCACCCAGTTGTATATAAACTATACAAGGGTGCTTTATTTTCCACAGGGATGTAATTAATTCCCAGCATGTAAGGGTTAAAAACAAAACAGAAATGAGACTATAAACAATACATGGTACATCATCTCTACCGAGAGCAAAGCAATAAAGAAAGCATCTACATCAGCAAGGCTAGGGAGAGGCATGTTGCTATTTTCTTATTTGTTCCATTATACTCTGCAGGTCACAGCCAGTGAGAAGGCTAAGAGCATTAAGTCACTTGCTCCCAGGCCTGATCACTTAAGTTCAATTCTCTGGATTCATATGATGGAAGAGAGACTCAACTCCTGCGAGTTATCCTCTGATCTCCATGCATGCCATGGCATATACCCCAGTCCCCCTTTTCTCATTTATGTATTATATACATAACTATATTACGTACATTACTGTAGCTTAAGAAGCTATGTCACCATAAGGTTTGTATTACGTACATTTACGTATGTAATAAAGGCATCTATATTAGTAACACATGAGAATAATGTTACCTTCCTGAATAGTTATTGTTTTTGAAAAGTAATTTTATTAGTGTGAAATACATCTATAAAGCATATGTAGACACCAAGTAAGTAAAATAACTGTATTTCTATAATATATTTTTCTGAAAAGCTCTTGAGCAAAGAGCTGATTTACATTATCTTTTGTTAATTCCTGATGCTGGGATGTACTGAAAATAAACCAGATCTTTGCTGGAGTTTTGGCCATATGGTGATATAGCTTCTTAAGCTAAAATAAGCCACTCTACTTATCTGCCTATTGCTTTGATAGAAACTTGAATTAATAGTATTTCATAGTACACATTTCTAAGTTGATACTTTGGAATTCTATCACAAGTTTATGGTAGTACTGGGTGGGGTACTTAATGACAGACTAGACCGAAATGAGGCCTCATGTGTGTGGTTAATGCTTTTACATAGGAAATATGAGAGGCTTTGTCCCACTTCCACTATGAGGATACATCAAAAAAGGCACCACCTACGAGCCAATAAAGACAGTCTCAAGTCTGCCCAACTAAGAAATACATATCTGTTGTTTCTAAGACTTGCAGTCTACGAAATTTTGCAAGAAATTTCTCAAAAAGAACGAAACAGCTCCCCTGCATAGCTTTCTTAACAAAGGGAGAACACATAGACAACTGAGAATAGTAGCAAAACACATATTCATTCAACGAATGCTAAAGACATGCTAGAAGGAAACATTGGCCCTACCTACCCAGCATCTGTCCTGTTGCCACAGAGGAGAGCATATCTTGCTCCTTCCATATAGTAGAAGTTTTCTCTTTCTGAAAAAATTAAAAAGAAATAAGGTTCTGTGCTTCATCTTGAGTCAACCACATGAAGCCCATCTCGATTTCCATAGGCACATCTGCCTATGTCCTTGAGAGAAAAGAGAAAATTCTTTCTTTTTACTCTGCCATTTCATACACAAGTCAGGGACCTTTGAGAACACAGGTGCCTTGTTCTTCTGGAACTGAAATTGTTGAGCACAGAAGGAGGAGCAGGAACACTGAAGTCAGAGGCAAGGAAAAATGAATTAAACAGTCACATGTGACAGTATCACTGAAAGAAAATACCCAAGATTACTTAGCAAACCAAGGGTTGTTACAGATGGTATTTCTCAACTGAGGCCAGAATTCTTGGTCTTTTCCTAACTTGAGTCAGCCTTGCTGTACTAAGTAACTAGTGCCAGTGACATGCTAATTGCAACCACAAACATTGCTAATATTCAGCATAGTCTACATAATTTGTCAGAACACGCTAAATGCTATTGATAAGCATAAATTATGTTTCTAGATATTAGGCACTATAGCTAGGAATATACAGGGTTTTAGACAATGTTTAAATAATTGTTTATTTAAGTGTAAATTTTTATTTTATCTGTTACAATGTTTGAAATTACTCTAAAAGTCAGTTAGTCACCTTCATATGGAAATAAAGTCATTAGATTTTGGTTACTGGTGTACTTTTAAGAAACTTTTTACTTCTACATTTTAAACAAAGGAAAACATTTGAAACATAAAGCAATAAATGAAAATATAATTTCTTACCTTTTGGACATTTGAAAAGAAAGTCAAATATCAGAATCCAAGCTATGGGGAAAAAGGTGTGTGTGTGTGTGTGTGTATACTAAATAAGCATGCAATATTCCACTTTAACATAATATTAATTTAACAGGTTACATCATATAATAATTGTAGAAATTTTAAGCCATAAAGATGAGGTTGAGGGTTTTTTTTTTGAGTGACAATCAAATTTAATTAAATGAAATTTAATATCAACAACACTGGATGATTCTAAAAATTCTTTGACATGAAACAACTATGCATGGCAATTGGTTTAAAATATTTAATAAATAAACCATTTCCTGTAGTTCTTAATATGTCATTGATGAAATGGAAAAGACTGAAAGGCATTATAATGGTTTTGCACTAAGAAAGTCTTTTTTTTAGTTACAATACTGTGTTTTAACAATGATGGAAAGAACCAGACTTCTGGTTTGTTTGTTTGCTTATTTAGTTTATTGATAACCAGTTAAGTAGCAATATTTGGTCACCTTAAATAATTAGTAGATTTTAGTTGTTACATTGAAAAAAACAGTGGGTGTTTCAGTAAGGATCAGGAAATAATGTACACCACCCATGATCTTTGGTTCTAAATTTGGTTTTGGGATGTAAACACACAAGAAATGAAACATTTAGCTTGTTCATGTACTTATAGTTCATATTGCAGCACAGTCATACTATGCAGTTGGCCATGGAGCTCAATTGTTATGATTTATGCTAGTGATGATGAAGCATGAAATATAATCAAATTAAAATAAAAAGTTGAATATGTTTAGAAGGATTAAATATTTTTTAATAGACAAATATAGACACATTTCTAAATATTGTCAACATGGGCTTAACACGAGAGGAGTCCAGTATGAGTTTATTGCCAGTTAAAAGTTGCATGATCTTAGGGTAATCTTAGCTTGGCTAGAATCCCAGCTTCCTTATCTAGCTGTTATAAAACCTTGAAGCGTCATCTAATTCCTCTCATTTCCTATTCTGTTGCTGATGGTACCACAGCCATTGCTATGTCTTTTCTGAAAAATTATGATGAGCATATGTTTATTTCCTGATGTCCAAAAGGTAAGATATTGCATTATTATTTATTGTTTTATGGTTCAAATGTTTTCCATTCTTTAAATGACAGAACTACAAAGTGTCTAAAAAGTTCACCAGTAAACAGAATCTAATGACTTTATTTCCATATGAAGGTGACTATCTGACTTTTAGAGTAATCTCAAGCATGGTAACAGATAAAATAAAAATTTACACTTAAATAAGCAATTATTTAAACAATGGCTAAAATAACCCGATGAACTTTAAGTTTAAAAATTTAAAAATTAAATTTACATGGTTTTATAAAATTTATGTTCATCTGGTTAACTGTCTGAAAATTGGAAAATTTGTTATTTTGATTAAAAAAGAAAGAAAAAACCAGACTCAAATTAGTTTTTGAGTACTGTTACAAGATTTATAAGTTGCCCAGAGATAGAGTGTTGATTTCTCTAAAGACGTCTCTGACATGATGGAGTGACTCTTACCTGGAATATAGTACTGGTTTCCAGTTCTGTTGTGCAGTGTTTCATTTCCATTTTCTTGAGGCCACCGCAGACATTTGTGCTTCAGGTTGCCCATGAAGAGACCCATTCCGAGTAGTGAAAATACAGTCAGAGAAAACAATGCTAGGGCAATGGCACCAAATAGTTTCTTCAAACACTGGGCCAGTGTCACCACAATAGACTGCAGGCCTGGAAAGAAAGACATGTGTGTCTTTTTGTTTTGTTTTGTTTTGTTTTGTTTGTTTGTTTTGGTTTTTGTTTTGGTTCAGAATCTTTAATAGTTTAAAAAGTACATATATCCAGTATACCTTTGCCATAGATCAACTACATAAAATTACACTTTAAGAAAACTACATTCTAGAAAACATATTAAGTATTTTGCTTCCATACATTTAAAAATCTACTAAACTATTAATAGTATGTTGAATGGTACTATATAAAACATATGTTCATCTACATTCCTGTATGTGGTTATCCACTCTAACATCCAATGCAACATTTATTCCCTAAAGTTGAAAAGATGAAGAACATAGCATAAGAAAAATCATGCCATACTTTAAGTACATGAAGAAGAAATTAAGAGGAAACAAAAATTAAAACATGTAAGACATGTGTTTTTAACTTAAGAAGAAAAACATATTCCCAACAAAGCAGCTTCAGAAAACCTCTCCTGTGACAAATGCCTGTCCCTTTGAAGTCAATAAACCTGTCCTTCATTCTAAATACTTCTGCCCAGGTCTAATAAATACTGATAGCCACAGTCACAGCTAGAGGGTTCTATGTCATTGCTGGTTATGAGGTACTTTATGAGATAATTCAGAAACATTATTTTAAGTGGGTGTCTGTTTGAAATGCCAGATTGTCAATACCCAGGCTGTTAAAACAGTAAAGAAAAGCAAACAGACACTGATTTAAAATGCTGTGTTTATTCAGTTTCCCACTCCTCTCTTTCCACAGTTCTCCTTACACCTGATCACCACCCTATTCTTGTTCTCCTCCCTATCCCCTCTCAGAGGGTGGGGGGCATCTCTAGGACATGCCAGCGATCTGGTATTGGGGAGAATCCAGGTATATGGAGCCTGAAGTGTCTGCCTACTGTAACCACGCAGGAATCCCAGTGGAGGAATAAGGACAGTAACCCACCCCACAAAATTTTTAACCTAAAATTTGTCCTGCCTACAAGAGGTACAAGGACAAATATGGAGTAGAACTGAAGGATTGGCCAATCAATGACAGGCTTAACTGGAGACCCATCCTATGCACAAGTACCAATCCCTGACACTGTTAATAATACTGTTATGCTTACAGACAGGAACCTAGTATAACTGTCCTCTGAGAGGCTCTACCCAGAAGCTGATTTAAATAGATGCAAATAACCACAAACAAACATTAGAAAGAGCTCAGGGAGTCTTGTGGAAGTGTTAGGAGAAGGATCTAGGGACCGGGATAGGAATTCCACAGAAAGACCAACAGTCAACTAACTTGGACCCTTGGAAGCTCTAAGAGATTGAACCACCAACCAACAAACATACATAGATTGGACTAAGGATCCCTGCATATATGTAGCAGGTGTTTATCTCATTTTTCTTGTGAGTTCCCTAACAACTGGAGTGAGAGCTATCCCTGACTCTGTTGTCTGCCTGTGGATCCTGTTCCACTGACTGAGCTGCCTGGTCTGGCCTCAGTGAGAGAGGATGTTCATAGGCCTGCAGTGATTTGATGTGCCAGTGTGGGTTGGTACTCAGGGGGAGGGACTTCCCCATCTCAGAGGGTAAGGGAGAGGATAAGTGATGGGCTGCATGAGGGTGGGAGACTTGGAGTTGGGGGGACTGACATCCTCCCACTTTACATGGATGTAAAGTGAATAGGTATGTAAATCAATGGAAAAATACTATGTCTGAACTATCTAACAAAAGTATGTTTCTGCTTTCAAAGTCTTCCTTCAGTTAAAAACTTAAAGAAACAAGTTCTAATACATATGGGAAAGCATATATTTATATCCACTCTGATGTTTTTTTCAAAATCAATCCTGCAGAATATGAAATGCAGTTTTTTCTCATTCATTTATCAATGTCATCATCAGCTGAGACAGAACCTCTTTAGTCTTTCTTCAAATTCTGGCTTTGTTTGATGCATTGATAATAATTACTTATATTACCACTTTATACTTATACTGCCCATTAAAATTCATATCACTTCATCATCTTTAAAATGTTATTCTGTTATTCTGTCTGACAGAATGTAGCCCCATCCTGTGGAAAGCCTCAAAATCAAACTGGCACAATCTGATGCACATCTTAGGCTGGTAAACACATCTTCTGAACCTTGACATATGCATGCCATGCCATGCTCCATTGAAGAGCCACACATCCATGAACATACAGGCAGCACCAATTGGATTCAAGATTGTATTAGTAACATAAGAAATTGCGGCATGGGGATGGAGTGGGGCTCTAGAGTAAATTGGTAGTAGTGGTGCATGGGTATAATCAATAAATTATAAAAGCAAAACAAATGTAAGGTCAAAAAACAGTTTTAAAAGTGAATGAAACCACAGTTCCAGATATTTTTTGTTCTTTTTTCCATTGGATGTACAGATGAAATAATTTTCTTCTGAATGGTACACTTCTCCCCCTGTCTTCCTCTATCAGTTCATATATTCTATATTGCTAGCAAGCTCCCTACTTTCCTTGTATAAGGAAGAGAAATCCATGACACATCCACTCCCAACTCTAGTGTCCTATCTTTCTTGACTTGACTAAAACTTTCTAATCTTTCTTAGCAATTCCTCTGGTGAAGATGAAAATGCTGCCATTTTGTGCTCTTATTGTTCTCAAGGTAAAAGGCAAGTTAAATGTGTTCTGTTTCCACCAGAACAGAACAATATAGTTCCTTCCCTGGCTTGAGTTGGGGTGCTGTGCCAAAAATACTTTTGTTAAGCATATTCATTGGGTTGCAATTCATAATTCCTAAAAATACCTGCTTAATGTATGCAACTTGATGTTTTAAATATTTACGTGTTGGTTTTTCATCACATCACCTTGTAGTTTCCTGGTCTTAGTGGTTCAGTCTCTATTTCAAGTTCATAATGTGGACATATCTGTTTTTCACAGTATTTTGAGCAGAAAAAAATCACCTCTAGATCTCACTTTTGACACATTGGGTCAACACTTGAATATTGTCACTGAAGTTGGCAGACTCTGTTTTCCTCCCTCCCTCCCTCCCTCCCTCCCTCCCTCCCTCTTTCTTTCTTTCTTTCTTTCTTTCTTTCTTTCTTTCTTTCTTTCTTTCTTTCTTTCTTTCTTTCTCTTTCTTCTCTCTCTCTCCTTCCTTCCTTCCTTCCATCCATCCATTCTTCTTTCTTTGCTTATTACATTTATTTATTACAATATTTATTACATTGCATCCACCCTCAGGTGTCCTTACCTAATGATTTTATCATAATGTATGATATACAATATCCCAGTGATCTTGCTACCCATCTGACTGTTTTTCTTTCTTTTTCCTTTTCTTTCTAAGGACACATCAAATGGTGCAAGTGATCAGAGCATCTGTCTGCACATTTGGAAATGGAAACCATAGCTAGTCTTCACCATCCACAGTTGACAGGATCAGAGCTCTCTACTTTATCTGTGAGAACATCTCTGACCTGAACATTTTGGCATGCCTACTTGCTACATACTGAGGACAAAGAAGATTAGTTGAGATCAGGATATGCCTTACTCTATTCCAGATTAGGTAATTTAAAACAGTGGTTTCTCAAGAGGTACCTTAGCCAAGAAAGACTCCATTTCAGAAACAGTTTTGAACTACATTTTGAGGGAGATGATTGAGGTCCCAATAGGACCTGAAAAACAATGCCATCTGCCTGGCACTCACAGAATGAAAGATGGTTGCCCTTTGGATTTACCTGGGTAAACTGAGACTGTAAGTGTACATAAGCATATTAAAATTATTTCAACGTAGCCAGGCCCAAGACTTTACAGAACATATTGTACTAAGGAAAGGGTGTAACTCTATCACCAGAATCCATAAAGTGATAGAAAGTTAGCACTGAAGTGCCATGGATACCTGGTGTTTGGTAAGTATCAACAGACAGAGAACTCCTGATGATCCCTGGTGCTTGAGCTAGGCTGAGTTCTTCCATTACTGATGTAACACAAGCTACTGGCATCTGCCTGCTTCTGTGCTCACCTTCTGGCTCCGAGTCTACAGTTTCCAATATGATTCAGCTTCTGACCTTTTACCTCACAGCTAGACTTAGCTGTATCTACACTCTCTATCCTGACTCTTCCTATGGCCTCAATAGCATCTTCTTCTCTAAATCTGTCTTAGGTTCATTATGCTATCAATAAAGATTCTGCATACATTTTACTCGCCTATTTTTAAAATCTCATGAGCTCTGCTGTATCTTCTTTAATTTTTATTTATTCTGTAAATCACAAAAGAGATTTACATATATTTAATGTATGCTACATGTTGTGTCATATGAGCAATCCAGATTGGAATAAATATACACTCACCCTGGCCAGACTACCAAGGTGGACAGGATTCTTTTGCAAACCACTTGAAATGAAACCTTTCAATTTGTGAATTTATTGTACTTTGCTGAAGTGTGATACTGTGTAAGGTCATAAACTTGTTCATCTGTGTTTCTGACACAGTGTGCTGATAATTATATTAGATTATGTTCAGTCATTTAAATGGTTTTCTTAGTGAAATAAGGGGAGAAGAGGCAAAGGAAGCAAATTAGAATCTGTCTCTGCTTTCCATATGGTTTACTGAATATAAGACCTTTTACTCTTTGTAAGGATAACTGAAATGAAAGCATGACTAATTTTTGTCTATATTTTTGTATCACAAGCCACACCATCTAACAACAGGTAAATGTACTTTTTCTTGACTTTCTTTGTTGACAAATAGATTCAAGGTTTGGATGACTTTTGAATAGCTTGTGAAGTAGAGACATTGTTCAACTTAACATCTTTTCTCTAAGTAATAATAAGACAGTTCAAGTGACTCCATGAATACACAAAAATGCACAATGAAGAAAACAAATCCAACAGCATTTCTTACCATGATTCAAAGGGATAATCTTCAAAATTCTCAAGGTTCTTATAATCTTAAGCATTAGAAAGGAGCTTAGAGGTGAAAACTTTGTGGTAAGCCTGTGGGGGTAAATGAGAGATATTTTGAAATCTGTGAGTCCATGGTCTTTGGAAGCTCCTACAGATTTCTATTTCTGAGGATGTTCCTGGCTCCCATGATTCTACTCTAGAAATAGGTTTATTATTGCTTGACAGACAGATTTGCTCTGGATAAGGTTGTCCTATGTAGTAGTAGTTCACACATTCAAACTTTTGAGTTTATGACACTTTTACTCTGTGCTAAATTCCTGTGAAACAACAAATTGTAATGTGTTCATAAAATGTTATCTTATTACAAAAAATAACAAGGAAATTAAGAAAACCTGCTAGCTGTTTTTTAATTTGTTTATGAATATATTTATGTATATATGAATTTATTTATTTTATATTTTTACAGTCCAGTCATCACTCTTTCCCAGCCTGCCCTCCCACAGTTCTACATTCCATTCCTCCCTCCTTGCCTACAAGAAGATGTCCCCACCCCTACCCCTAGCCCTTGCCAGGCCTCCCCACTCCCAGGGGTCTCAAGTCTCTCAAGGGATATGTGCCTCTTCTCTCATTGTGGCCAGACCAGGCAGTCCTCTGCTGTGTATTATAGGGCTCATCTTAAGTGTTTAATCTCCGTATGCTGAGGAACCTGATGGTGAACAGCAATGAAGACCAAAGTCAGGGCATGTACTGTGACCTTCTCTGTGGCCAGAATGCCAATGTAGAAATAATACCACTGTTTCCCAGCTATATGACAGGACATGTGGTTAATATACTGTGCCATAATTACCTCCCTTGTAGAGTAGACAATATTTCTTTATTCAAAGAAATTTTGTAGGAATTTAATGGAACAATGTATTCAGATGTCATAGATATGTGCATGCACACAATATAGACTAGCTGTCAGTCAGTTTAGGTAAGTGGTAATGGCAGCATAGAGAACTCAAGTAATAATAGTATAGTAATGTCAATAATTATAATGATACTAGTCATTTCATTTTACTCATGCCATATGGTAGATATTGCTACTATTGTTTACAAAAATATTTTAAAGAAAAAGTAGAATCTCTTTTAAAATAATTTTAACAGCTGGGTAGTGGTGGCAAATGTCTTTAATCCCAGCACTTGGGAGGCAGAAGCAGGCAGATTTCTGAGTTCGAGGCTAGCCTGGTCTACAAAGTGAGTTTCAGGACAGCCAGGGCTACACAGAGAAACCCTGTCTCGAAAAAAAAATTTTAACAGACATTTGGCTCTACTGATAATTTCTATATTCACGAAAAAGAATAGAAGCAATGCAAATACTGAAAGGATAAATAAGAATTAGTATTATACATAACACTCCAGAAAAGTCTGTGAGTACTTAAATACACTGGTCTCAAACCATGAACTACATAAAACGCTTAAATACTGAGCCTCAAGTCAGCTAGATACCTCCCCTAAGTCTTAATGTCATCCTGCACTCAGCAGGAAAAATAAAAAACACTTACAATGCATACTACAATTTCACTTTTCTACAAGATAGCCAACCACTCATTGCTTCCATTTATAATGACTACCCAGATACTATTATCTGAAAGATACATGGTAACTGAAATCATTAAAAAGCTTACAACTTGAAATACTACTTACTCATACAAAGTTACACTGAAATCAAGACAGTTCCAAAGATCCCCAAGGAAGGAAAACGACCCTGCCCAGATACCTCTGGCAATGACTTTTACAAGTATTTCAAATGTGTAAATCCCAAGCAAAGTATTCCTGCAGAAAAAAATCACATAAATATTAAATGTTGAAGATAGTATATTGTCAATTCTGAAATGTTATGTCTTTGATAGTCATCAGCTATGGAATATAAGTGATCTGGAAAGTAAAATCTGATATATTTGGTGGGATGGAAACAGTCAATCAGACAATAATCAAATAGGCTGGTAACTTTGAAACTCAGCAAAGAGCTGCTGGAGAGCTTTAGTGAGGCCTTTGTGGTAACAGTGGTTACTGGATTTGATGAACCTACTTCCCAGTAGTTCTAACTCAGAGGGTATATACATTTTTATATTATACAAGTAAATTATATCAACTATACTCAAAATGGGGATTTTATCATAACTAATTTGGTAGTATTTAAACCTCAAAGTAATAAAATATAAGAAAAGATAATCAGACAGAGAGACAGACAGACAGACAGACACGCACACACACACACATACACACACACACACACACACACACACATGTTTTTTTTGATAAGTCAGTATCATAGTTAACTTACAAAACCACTATCTTAAATAGTTTTAAGAACAGTGTTGTAGCTCAAAGTTATTGTCAAGTAGTTTTATTTTCCAACAATTAATCGAACAAACAAATAACAGAACAAAAAACAAAACCAAAAACCAACAACAAAAAACCCTAGCATACTGTTCCATTAGTCTACTAAAAACTAGACTTTTTAGATTCGCATGGACAGTAGAAAGTATAAAACTGACAATATATTAATGGATGGAAATAAATAAATAAATAAATAAATAAATAAATAAAGCTTTGCGTAAGAAAGAAAGAAAACAAGCACGAGATGAACCCCCATGCATGTGAATCTGTGGTATATACATATAGCAAAAGTCCTAAATATTCCAATGAATATAATTAACTGATATAACTATATCTTCAGTCTATATAGCACTGTAGATATTTAAAGTGGTAATATGACGTCATAATTCCAGGATTCAAGAGTCTGCGACAGGGGTCAAAGACAAGTAAGTGATACACAGCTAGAACGCAAATCAAATGAAATAACACTAACAGATTAAGTAAGAAGAATGAAAGGGAAAAACCCACTGAAATTGATGAACACACACACACACGCACACACACACACACACACACATGTTTTATTTTGGAAATTCAGTCATGGTGTTCATATCACTATGTCCCACAAATGTAGCAGTACATACAGGATAGAAATATTATGATGTGGTTTATCTTCATATGTCTATGCATTAGGCACTTGATCCCAAGTGTGGTTAGGCAAAAGTTTATGGCACACTAGAAGTGGAGTCTATTTTAACATCCTTGTGCCACTAGTGCACTTGCCGACCTGTTTCCACGGGAAGGGATGTAAACAGAGGAGTAATAGAAAAGCCAAGGCAGGTTTCATACCATTCAGGGGTTATGGTACCAAGATATGAATGGCTGCTAAAAGGGCCTCTGCTGTTTCCACAGGCCACAGTTTATGTAGGTAAGAGGACCTAATTGTCCCTGAAACCTAACAGCAAAGGTGCCCTGCTCTTCAACCTTCAGAGCTGTGAGTGAAGCAAATCTCTTGCCTTTATGGATTTTTAAAAATTTAAAAATTACAAAAGTTAAATAGTATTGTTTTAATCCATAACATATTTTGTAATTGAATGTAATGCCATAAATATTAAACATGTTAAAACTAAAGTAGAATTATAGACTATATTATATATAACAAAATTAAGTAACTTACTCTATTGTCGATATCCATTCTGGTGGATTACTCAGGCACATCAATATGCTGTCACTGAGGACACTAATTAAAATCAGCAAGCGAAAAAGGGTAAACCATGGTTAAGGGACAATGGCTAAAAAATCATATTAGAAAAAACCTACTTACATAATAGCATTTGGAGATACATGTGACAAGATTCTTTTGTAAATATTAAAAATACACGTCATTCTAATTGAAAAATAAGGACTAACATGTATCAACTATTATTACAATAGGGTTTGAATAACAGAACATCAAGCCTTATTTTTAGCATGCCAAAGGCACAGCCAACCACCCGTAGAAAGGATATGGATGCACCAAAACCTTGATAGCCGCTCTTCTGAGGGAGCTTAAAGGAGACAATGTGCAGAAGATGGAAACCGCATTGAACCTGAAGATGACTCTGTTTCTGTTTAAGACCATAAAAGTCTGCAAGAAACCACAGTAGATACAGTTAACTAAAATGGAGAACCTAAGCAACACATTACCAATGCTCATCAGTTAGATATTCTGTCATATTTTCATTGGCTTTGATATCTAATTGTTATTAAAGCAAAGGGAGTGGTTTTCACTTATATTTAGACTTACCTGAAAGTTCATCACTTATTTATTTATTTATTTATTTATTTATTTATTTATTTATGGCTGGTTGTGTGCTTGATAAAGTCATTATGGTGTGATCACATCTTGAACTAATGTAACAGAAACTCTTCAGACGGTATGTGGACTTGCACTTAAAGGTATCAGGGGGTCTTTATCTCACAACTTAATGAATGTGGAAAATTTAATTTTACATCATAAAAAGAATCAATGAAATATTATTAAAGAAATGGTCAAATGTTCTGAAATCTCACATCAATCATTTATATTATTTATGAGGGAGGGTCTGTAGGGGAGAAAAGAGGATTTTTATGTAATTCTATTTTAAATAAAATATATTAGAAATAAAACAATTAAAAAGGTAAATCCTAATAATTAATGTTTGTAAAAAACCTAGCTTATTTAATATTATTGACATGAACATAGTAGTTTATATAATATAAACACAAGGATTTTGAATATTAAAGCATTAAATCTTGAAAAATATAGTAAAAGGCAGAAATATTCTAAAACAGAAATTGTTCCATATATATGTAGGTAGATGGGCTTATTTATACATATTTACATATGGGATTATATACATTCATATGTGTACATATTTTTAAATTTGTGCATATTCACATTATTATAATGTATATAATATATTATATATGTTCATTGATGTATAGATGTATGTATAGTCACTATATATGTCTCTTCAGAAAAAGTATTAATGTGGAGTGTGCATTAAAATGTACTGTCTGGTAGTGTAACTTGAAGACAGTGTTTGCTCAGCCTTCAGTTAACCCTGGGTTTAATGCAGTTAACACTGAAATAATTTTTATGTGTAGTAAGTAATTACTACATATATACACAGTAAGTAAGTATATTGTTATAAATAAAAAATGTATTAATTATTTCCTCTCTAAGAGGGATCTAGTCAAGGGCGTCATGTGTGCTAGGCAAACTCTCTTCCACTGTTTATCCCAAGGATCTTTAAATTCTTTTTTTTTTCCGTGAAAATGAGTTTCATTAAGTTATAAAGGCTGGCCTTAAACTCACAGCTTAGATCACAGAGGACTTGAATCTTCAATATTTAAATCATTTGAGAATTAAAGGCCTTGCCACCATGCCTGGCTTAAAAGTAATCTTACATAGAATATAGTCTACTTATAGTCTGATAATAATATAGGCACTATGACTTTTACTCTTTATATTGAAAGGGGCATATGGAAAAATGAATTACAAGAATATAAAACTGCCAACACTTTTCCACGCGTGTCAGCTCTAACTGGAATCTTCTCTGGGTCTCAATTCTTAGATAAGTGTAATTCAACAAGTGACAACCATGGGACATTGTTCAACTATTGTACTTATTCTCCCATCTCCACTTAAATAAACCAAATAGAAACAAATAATACACCTAATTGTGTAAATTCTCCTTTCCATGGTAGCTTCCAAAACAATTGCAAACTCCATGGGAAGTTTAACATATGTGTGTGCCATTGTGAAGGGATACATACTTTCAGCTTATCTCCTGATTTTATATGTTTTCTTAATTTTATGATTATTTATCTATATGCTGTGTGGAAGAGAGTGAGCCAAACACAACCCAGATATTTACACAATGTGATATCACTGAGAGCAGCATTGAGTGCATAAAGTCACCCAGCAGGCTTCAGAAATCATGAGGTCACCCTGGCAGACTTCAGAGTTCATGAGGTCCCTGGCAGGCTTCAGAGTTCATGAGGTCACTCTTGCAGGCTGAAGAGTCCATGACATCACCCTTGCAGGCTTCAGAGTGCATAAGGTCACCCTGGCAAGTTTCAACTCAGGGGCCTCATAGCAGCTAGGCTCCTAAAGCACTCAGAATCTTGTTTTATTTTGAGTTTTTAGAATTATTTCGTATTGTATTTAAGTTTTCATATAATAAGTTTTGATAATATTCTTTGCCCTTTCCCAACTCCTCTCAGAGCCTCCTCATCTCTCTCACTATCCACCCAAATTCAGGTTTTTTCACTCTTTCTCAAAAAAATCAAAACAACAACATAATAGCAAATTAAAAGGAAAATGACAAAAAATACAAAGACAACACACACACACACACTAAAAAAATAAAAATAAATAAAATAAAATAAAACAATCAACCAACCAAACCATCAAAAAAGCTTGGTGGCTCACACCTTTAATCCTAGAACTTTTATGACAAAGGCAAGCAGATCTCTGAGTTCGAGGCCAGTCTGGACTACAGAGTAAGTTCTAGGACAGCCAGGGCTACCTAGGGAATCCCTTTCTCCAAACATGCCATCCTGACAAAAGAATCAACTACTGCTGGACATAGGGCCTGTCATAATGTGTTTGTTTTTTGTCTCTTAAGATCTTTGACTTCATCTTCAATAGAAACATTCCCATGCCTAGTATGCCTGCACACAATACTCAGTACTCAGATGGCTGCAACCGTAACAGGCAATTATATTTCAAGTAGCTGACGATAAATGAAGTAACATACAGCTTCAATAATAATGGTTAATACGTACATTTCTCTTAACATAGTAGTACGGATCCACATCTTCCAAGGGCTCTGACACGGTTCCCTGAGGAAGGTTTCCATAGGTAAATGGAAGGTTTTTGCCAGCTTCTAAGTCACGGCTTGGTTTTAAATCTTCTTCTCCGTGCTCTTCATTGCATTTTTTAGCAATGTGATTTTCTATAAGCTCAAGTGACTCTGCTGTAAATGGGACGAGCCCCTTCAGCTCTGGGGAAGTCAACATTTCCAATTTTGTACCTGTAAAAAAGTAAATATATAACATTTGGTCATATGTAAAGTCATTCTTTTAGTAAGTTGTCACATGCTCTTTGAACTCATGAAGAGCTCTGAAATGGGGCTCTCCCCTGCCTTTTCAAACTTAAGAACAATTGTCTTAAAGTGCACTCCAGGGCTCCTTGTCTGGGGATGCGCTGCTCTCTTAACTCCATGACAATGAGGGAAGGGAACAGCAAGATTGCCCAGGAGTGTAAAGGTTTTGTTCTTGACAACAGCTGTAGAATGAACTACTTCCAATAAAGACTACATTTTTTAAAAATTGCATTCTACTAAAATATTGGCAGTGGAGAAGTCTGAAATTCAGCCATCAAAAGACGATCCATGAAGTTATAGTTTAATGAAGCACACCAGCTAGACTGCATCAATCTCCACTGTTGAAGGCCATCTTCCATTGGTCTGGGTAAACTAAGGTGAGGGTGTGGAGTCAACAATTGATCACTCAGAGCAGACTTTTCTCAGTGGAAGTAAAGCTTGATTATCTGGTGCTGACAAAAAATGGGGAGAAGAATCACACACACAGACACACACAGACACACATAGACACATACACAGAAATAGACAAACACACATACACATACATACACACACACACATACACACACACACACACACACACACACACACACAGAGTGGATGGAGCAAAATTCAACCAGCTCCAATATACACATACACACATACATACATACATACATACATACATACATATATTTAAACATGCATACACATTCACACATTGGGTGAATGGAGCAAAGCTACAACCACTTTATATACACATACATGCATTTGTGGATGGATGGAGCAAAGCTCCAATGAGCAAGCTTCAACAACACTATTTTTTTCTCCCACAGCTTACAGAGCACACAAAGATCTTTCAGGAAGTACAAAAATTACAATATGATTATATTTTATATTGATTTTAGTAAATTATCATGAAAAAATCAGTATGTTCTCCAATATCTTTACATGAAAATCTTTTTACTATTGCAATTGAAGAAAAAAAGTATTCCCAAGAATGTACATACATCTGTAACTAAGCAATTATTTAGTATTCCAAAGGACATAGATAGCATGTACTCACTGATAAGTGAATATTAGCCAAAATGTTCAGAATGTCCATGATACAACTCATATGAAGCATAAGAAGGAGAAAAGCCCTAGTGTGGATGCTTCAGTCCCACTTAGAAGGGGAAACAGAATAATAACAGAAGGCAAGATTAAGTTTGGGGAGGGGATACAGGATAGAAGCCCAGAGGGCTAGGAGAATGAGTAGAAATATGTAGCAGTGTGGGGTGGAGAATGGGGAATCACTAAAAAGTCCTAGACACCAGGGGTGTGGGTATGGGAGTCTCCCAGGCCCCAATGGGGATTAGCTGAAATGCCCAACAGTAAGGAGATGAAACCAGAAAAGGCCACCTTCAGTAGACAGACATGGCCCCTATCTCAAACTTTTGACCCAGAATTGTTTCTGTCTAAAGGAAACGCAGGGACAAAAACAAAATGGCCAGACACCAATTCAGAGGTCACTCCAACTTGGGATCCATCCCATGAGCAGGCACCAAATACCAACAGAATTGCTGATGCCAATATGTGCTTGCAGACAGGAGCCTGGCACAGTTGTCCTCTAAGAGGCTCTACCAGCAGCTGACTGAAACAGATGTAGATACAGTCAACCATTGGACTGAGCCTGGGGACCCCTACGGAAGAGTTAGGAGAAGCACTGAAGGAGCTGTAGGAGACTGCAACCCCACAGGAGAAAAACAGTTAACTAATCGGACTCCTCAGAGCTCCCAGGGACTAAGCCACCAACCAAAGCACATACATGGGTTGGTCGGTGGCCCTACTACATCTGTGTCAGAAGACTACCTTGTCTGACTTCAGAGGGAGGGGATGTTCTTGGTCCTGTGGAGGCTTGATGCCCCAGAGAAGGGGGATGGTAGAAGGGTGAGGTGGGAGAGGATGGGTGGGAGTAAACACACTTTTAGAGGTGATGGGAAGGGGTTTCAGAAAGAGGGACAACATTTGAAATGTAAATAAAATAATTAATAAAAACAACAGAATCGATTATCTTAATATTTATCATAAAACATAATTTTATAAGAACTTTAGTAGAATCACAAATCTAAACTTTTATGTAAACAACAATTAATAACTTCTACTTAAATCTTCAGGGTGCACATCTACTCATTGTCATTTTTTAACAAAGTCGTATTAGGAAACCGAGGGCAAAAATGAGCAGAAAAATTAATTATCACTTTGATCACCAGCCCATCTTCAGTAATATGGTCACATCAGTCAGTGCTAATCAGGCTGCCATTGTTATTGTTCCTTGACCTTAAAATTTCTCTTGCTCGACTATTAAAAGTGTGCTTTTCTGAGCTGCAAATTGTTTTCTAATATTTATACATCACAGCCTTTAGCAAAATATCTTAACCTAACTTCACTAACAATCTACATCTCCACATTTTTTCTAAGGGCGGTTGTCATTGCTAACAATCGACAAGTTCTTTCTGAGGATGATGGATGAATCATTAATCTGCCCTAGTAGCAATGCTTGAAAAAGCTCAATTATTAATATTGTAAGTGCCAATGAAACTGCCCTATGAGGGGCTGGAAGCCCTCTTAAAGTTTTCACAGAACTCATAGATTATGAGGGATGTGATGTGAGGGCAGCAAACAGAACAAAATTCTACAACAGCATGAAGTCCTCAGGACACAGAATCCTCAGAGCTCTGCTTCTCTGAGGCATACCCATCATGGCTGTGTAGCTGATGGGATACATTCCATGAATTCTAGTTATTTTGGTGTTCCACCTAACTCTCAACAGTCCACAGCAAGTTTCTGCAAGATGCTGTAAGCTCTTTTTGTAATGTGATTTTTCCTTTTACTTGAAAGTTTAACATGAGACACAACTCTATTTGGAAATATCAGTCTGGTACTCCAGCTGGCAACCTAAATAGGTCTTCTCCAATTGATTTCTGCTTCCTGTTTTTGTATTTGATTTCATTTAATGATGTTCTCTCTCTCACACACACACATCTATCATCTAACTATCTAGCCACTCATTCATTCCTTGCTTATACTTACTCTCTAACTTTGTCTTCTTATATACCTACTAAACTTAAATCATTCAAAATTTTAAAAAAAGTAGGAATATTATGGATGATTCCCTGGGCCATACATAACACTATGGTCTCTAAATTCAAATTTAGACATCAAGATATGAAAATTTTAGAGACTACCCCAAACTAAATAGGTACATTTAGGGAGATCATTTCTTAATTTTATAGAGCTATGAGCCATACAGAATTTTATTATACTTAATATTATATACTCATTTGGAATTTCATTTAGTCCTTAATAGAATTTTTTAATTGTATTGGTATTTCTACTTCTCTATTATAATAGATAATTTTAATGGTGTTTGAGATCTTTTAATGTTCAAATCTAATTGTTTCCTATGTCCTGCATATAGCCATCAACTGGTCTTTTCTTTTACAAATGCTTTCCAATCAATCTGGATTCCATTCTTCTTGTGTTTAGATTTGGATTATTTACTTTACCTAAATCCCTGCATGACTTGTTTTCATTCTTACCTTTTAGTGGTACAGGGATAAAACCAGAGCCATGCTCATACTTGGAAAATGCTCTTCCACAGAGATATGTTTCCAGGAATATAGGTCAAATTTTATTTGATTTTTAACTTCTACACCCTTAAAACTGTGCCTTTCTTCTATGTTATACAAATGTTTTGATGAATGCACGAGAGTTGTGTTACTCTCTGTACACCAGTATCTACCAACTACAGTTCTTCTCTTGGATGTTTGTGTGGAGAGTTCACCAATAAAAGCAACAAAGTATTTTTTCTTTTACAATTATGACAAATACACATTAATAATATAGCCGATTTTTTTGGTTTTTTAAAAAGTAAAAGAAAGCATACAGAGTTGGGGATATGGGGAAATGGAGAGGATCTGGGCAGAGTTGGAAATGAAGAAGATAATGTATTGAATGAAAGAAACGTAATTAAAAATTCAATAAAGATCTGGAAGCGTGGTTTAGTAGTTAAGAGCAGAGGATTCTCTTCCAGAGGATTCAGGCTCAATTCCCAGAATCCACATTGCAGTTCACAATTGTCTGTGACTCCAGCTCCAGGGGACCCAACACCTTATACTGACATATGAGCCAACGAAACACCCATTCACATAAAACAAAAATAAAATAATAATTTTTAAAATGCAGACAAAAGGAAATGGAAAATAAATACAAGAAAATTAAAAAAGAAAACCACAAATTTACAACTAGAAAATTATTCATGACATTTTTCTCTGTGTCATGAACTTCTCTTTGCATGACACAGTTTTGTGATACTTATTCATGATGATCTTGAATACTGTCCATTTCCACAATTGCCTGAGATTATCTATATTTGCAGTCCTCTCTTTGGTCTACTTTGGTAACTGTTAGGTATCAGTTCTGCTGTTTACTGATGCTAACTCACTCTGTTAGACATGGGAAGATGTGTCTTTCCATCAATTTACTGTAGCATCAGTGTTCACTCAGATAACCTTTTCTTGATACATACAAATGTGTTATTTTATAGAAAACATACTTAGTTTTATTTTATGTGTATTAGTGTTTGACCTTCAAGTATGTATGTGCTATGTAATTTCTGAGATTGTCAGAAGAGAAACATGGATCCTTAAAACTAGAGTTATTGATGACTGTGAGCCTTCACATGGGTGATAACAACCAAATCTGGTATCTTCTGTATTGTCCTTTCCATCTGCAATTAAAGCCACCCTTCCTTTTCCTTTCAGTTTTTCTCATTCACCTTCCATATCTCCTGTACTTTGCTATTTACCTCCCCATATTGCTAATACCTCCCCATAATGTCCCCATCATGGATCTTTATTTGCTTTCCTGTTTGCTGTTGTTATTTTAGGTTAAATACTTATTTTTGAGGGTTTGGAGCTAGAAACCTGCCAAGAAGTGAAAGATTAGGTGGCAGGGTTTTTTTTTTTTTTTTTTCATGCCTGGGTGATATCACTCAATGTATTTTTTAGCTCCAGGCATTTATCAGAAGGTTTTCTTTTCCTTACAACCAAATAGTATTCCATTGTATTTGTAACACATTCTCATTACCCATCCATCGCCTCATGGGTATTTAGGTATCTTTTCAAGATATTGTGCACATAACTTTTGAATATATGTTTATGATCTATATTTTTTAAATCTATAAATGAGAAGGTGCTCTATTTCCTGTTCTAGCCATGGATTCTTTTTCTCATGAAGTATCTCCTTGTGGTCACAGAGAGATATAATTATATTAGTTATTACCAATGCCTGAGTCCTTAAAAATGCTCTGGGCCTATGTGCAGAGCAACTCCAAAGAGAGAACCCTGGATAGAAGTTGAGCATTTGGCTATAAAGAGCTCTCACCTTATATGAATGCTATAAAATTAAAAAGTGTTCACCATAACAGCAAGTATTTTCCAAAAATGTGGTTCAATATATACTTAAAATGGACCAATATTCATTAAAAGATTGCTAAGATTTTCCATGTGTACAACATGTGCAGTCATAGATTCATGCTATACAAATAGTAACACTTCACATTAAACTTTACCTTGGAATGTTACAGTGCTTTGAGTATGTGTGATTTATGTTACAGGAAATAGTTTTCTCTTGATAAATTTTATTATGCAATATTTGACGAGTTTTATAAAATTAAATTTCATTCAAGCATCTCTGTACTAACTGGTTTATTGATTACTAATGCTTATAAATCTAACATTCGTTACTGTATCACAATGTAATACAGTGTGACTCCCCAGATGAATCACTGAGCTGTCTTCTTGTGCTTTCATTTTCTATTTATTTCCTTCCATGGTCAAATATTATCTGATGCCATCCTGATGTTTCCTAATCATCCCTTTTATTTGTAAAGCGAAAGAATGAAATTTGAAGGGCGAATGTCTATAGATAGTTAAATTCTTCACACTAAATGAATCAATAAATAAGAAACACATGAAAGACTTTTTCATATTCACACTCACTGGTAATATTTCAGTTTTTACCACAAACCTTGGTTAATTAACAGGGATATAAAATATAAAATAAAATAAAATTATAACACAGCTCAACATAAAACATATACATGCTAGAAAAATACCTTAATATGGTATGTTTGTAAGTTTTTCCAAAGGCCACATTCACCAATGATTATAACCCACTCAACCCCTAACTATCCTTTGTGAATTTTAAACTGAAAACCAGTATAGGTTGTGGTGGAAAATGGCCTAGAGACAATAAATAAAAAAATAAAATCACAAAGCTTAAAATTTGGTATATCTACATTCAAGCTTGAAATTGTTCCTATTGTTTACAGAGATCTCAGTCAAGTTAATTACTTATTTGAACTTGATCTTTCAGTAACACAACTAAGATTCCGCCTTCAACTAGAGATACAACTACAAGCATTGGGCAAATATCCAATACAGTAATAGACACATAATAGATAAGAAATTAATTGTAACTTTTGAGATTTAAATATAATTTTTATTTTATGTATATGAGTATTTTTTTCTGCATTTATGTCCATGCACCAGGTACATGCAGTGCCTGTGGAGTGCAGAAGAGGGCACTGGATCCACTCAGAACTGGAATTCTAGATGGTTGTTAGCCACCATGTGGGTTCTGGGAATTAAATATGGGTCCTCTGGAAGAGCAGTTGGTAAGATTAACAACTGAGGCGTCTCACCAGCCCCTTACAGCAAATTTTATTTGTGATAAATTTGGGACCTTTGATCCATCAAAGGTAATAGAATTATATACTATGATAGTCCATATAGAACTCAGATACCTCTACTAGATATACCCATCTATGCAAGTATAACACGAGATGTGCTTTGTAACACAGGAATGTGCCAAAATGTTTTATTTAATAAACAAATTCCATATAAGTCAGTACTAGTTTCTTCTGCAAAGAAAAGAATATAAAGTTAGCCTGTGTTGACAGAAGACTGAGAAATAATCTGCCTCTATTTGAAGTGCATAGAATGGACAAAACCTAATGAATCTTTCTAAATTAAAATAAAATGAAACTCTAGAGGGTCTGGCTAAAAGAATGGAGGTGTGACATAGTGACCCAGAAAAGGCACAGAGTAAAAACTGTTGCTTCCAAGTATCTGGAAATTTTTATGTGGAAACTAGATACCTGTTTTATCAAACAGGAAGAAATAGAATCAATGAGCCAACTGCAGAACAGACTTGCTTTTAGGATAAAGTGTTTTCTAATATTGAATGTATTGATATGGGCACCAAGCCTTACCTTAAGTAGCTATAGGAAGCATAAAATTACTGGTTGTTGGGTGAGACATTTTCAGTGTATACAAATATTGATTGGTAATGTCAGTATCATGTAATTTTAGAACAGTCAAATGTTAAGATACTTTTATTGTAGTTTTGTACAGCAACATAAGATGCAAAGGTTGACTGAAACTGAATAAAGAATACTTGGACTTACAGCATCATCACACCCAGCCTAAAATAATTCTTATAATGCCATTAGAGTCACTGAGATGGTTAGCCAACAATTTCAAACTCATGCATATTAAAATTATATTTATTAGCACTAGATGTTTTAGTGGAGGAGGAGATGTTTCAAGCTCATTGTAAGAATGAGCTTAGTGGAAACAGTCTACATATACTTCATTGAAACCTCAAGATTCAATTTGTCAGTCTTGTTGTGTTTTGTTTGTTTGCTTTTATTGTACAGTCCCAATATAGCTTCCTTTTTCTGGACTACTCAGAAAATAATCCAGTGATTCCTTCTTTGATTAGCTAATATATATGAAATTTCAGTAAAGTTCTCAGTGTCTTTCCATATGTGTCAAATTACAAATACTTCATATATATGCAATGTAAAATGCTCTAAGATTAAATCAGATAATGCAAAAACCCTGAGTGCCACTACAGTCTTTATGAGGACTCACTCTTTCTCTCATGCAGCAACTTGTTTCAGATGACTCTATCAGTAATCACTCTGACACTGAAAGAAACTTTACCTAGTTGTGGACTCGAAGAATGAATGGACAACAGGCATTTGTCGTTTATGCACTGAGTAGCAAAGCAAACATTTATCAAGTGAATCTGCAAGCCTCTGACTTTTAGATGGTAAAGTGCAGACTGAATTATTAATCATTAAAACATAATTCAGTAAAAGCATGCCTGTGGAGACTTTATATAACATGATCCAGGCACTATGCTTTCTTTTGAGCCATCTTAATACAGCATCAATACCTATGAAAATAAAGATTTATAGTTAATCTGCCCATTAGATGGCCTTTCTAAATTGAATAGCTAGAGTAAGGTTTTGGCAATAATTATATTACAATTGCACTCTTGACAAGTTGTTCAGTAAAATGGAATCCATTTCTCTTGAATAATCAGCAAAGCTATAGAGTATTATCTTACAGAAATAGTTATTGGGACAGGGGGCGGGGAGGAGGTACAGGAATGTGGAACAGTCAGAGAGTCGACCAGGAGGGCAATAAAATCTGGAGTGTAAATAAATAAATAAATAAAGAAAGAAAGAAAGAAAGAAAGAAAGAAATTGAATAATAAATTAATATGAATAAATTTATCAAAAACAATGTGGTGATTCTAATTATGAACCGTCTTACTGAATGACTGCCATTCCTGAGATAAATTTGTCAAGTTCTCTTATTTTCTTTTGTATTGTCCCTGTGATTATCATTTTACAAAAGAAAAGGTGTTTCTTGGTCTTTGGCATGACTGCTCTATCATGGTACAGCTGGGTCATTGGTGGAGACTAAGGCTAACACAATTTTGGTTAGATCTCAGTTTGGAGGTGCTTAAAGTAAAACTTCCAAATAAGCTAGGCAAATGTAAACTACTGATATACCAGTGTGGCTGCTTTAGAAATGTCCAAAACAGAGATAACATTGAATCACTTTACAGTTGACAGCCTAATGACAAATGGGCACACCTAGAGAAAGATAAACAAGAAAAATAGACATTAGTTTGGAGAGGACAAGAGATTGCTATCATGCAATCCACTCTCTGGATTCTACTCTCTGGATTTAGGGAATTTGTAGTTCTATAAATCATGTTAGGAGATGTCCCAAACAACAGCTGAAAAGAAAGAGCTGGATAATTAGGAGAATGACTTACCTAGTTTCTGCTAGATCTAAATAACTCTATGCTTTGGGAAGTCAAGAAAGTGTACCTGTTCAAGAGTTTAAACTTGGATGCAAAAACAACAAGCAGGAGGGATCATGGGTAATCCATTTTTGAAGGTGGCAGAGATTTTTGTGGCAACATCTAGCAATTTAAGAGGTAGTCACAGCAACAGAGCCTGGTACTCTCCAGCACTGTGTTTAACCTCTTGAGGTTGTAGTATTATGACTGTTCACTAGAATGCTTTTTTCCCCAATTGATAATGAATGTGGACTTAGCTGGGATTTATTCTCCTTACTGATGTAAATAAGAATATTTAAAGGTTATTTTTAATCTATCATGTAATTTTCTATTTCCCAGTCCTGCCCTTATTATGATCATTAAGCATAATTTGAACCTTTGTGTCAGGTTGTAGATATATAGATATTAAGGAATGCCTTTCGAACTTGAGTAGGAAATTAAATTTAATCAAAGAATGGTTTTGGAAAATGATTTTTTTCCTTCAGTGTTCTTGCATAAGGGGCCATCTTCCCTGTCAGTCATCTTACATCACTTTTACCCCCCCTCTACCAGCCACGTTTTCGGTTTGCTTGTCATTCACAATTTTAATTAAGATTTAGGTCTGTGAGATACAGTGCATGTGGCCCCAGCTTTGCTGTTTTTGTACAACACTGTGAAGTTTGCTATCTTTTCATTATGCCTACAGGGGCTTTCGGTGTAGTTTCAAGGCTTCCTCTTTTTGTCCTTTGCATGTTTGGAGGAGCACTTATAACAAGATGTGGAACCGAGAAGTTCCCATTAACCAGCTTCATGCACTTTTCTAACCAATTCATTTCTAGATGGCTTAGTTATTCAAACGCAAAAATATGGTGTAAATTCAAAAACTGAAAAAAAGTTCCCAATGCAAGCGTGCATTCATTTATTTATAACAATTTAAAATAGAGAGGCTAGAAAAATATCTCAGTGTAAAAAGTGCTTGCCAATCAAATGTGAAGACAAAAGTTCAGATTGCCATAGGAATGATGGTTCCTTTAAAACTTCAGTGCTGGAACAGAGACAGGGTATTTCATGCACAAACTGGCTAACTGAACTAGCTAAATAAGTAAACTCTAGATTCAGTGAGAGTCCCACCTTTTTAAATACAGTAGTGAGCAGTCTAGAAAGACACCAATGTCAATTTTGGCACACACACATACAGATGACACATACACATGTGCATTCATACACAAGCAAATACCCACCTTGCACGTGTATATTCCATGTGATAAGTAAATAAATATAATAGAAGCTGTAGTTTAGTGAACTGTGGACTAATATGTAGGGAAGCATACCAGGAAACTCTTGGTAGCATAAGCCATTACAACATTTCTAAGTAGCATTCTGGGTTGAGGTCTCTCAGATGCATCCTCCAAAACCATACAGATAGGTTTTAAATAGAATTCCTATACAATATTAATGATTTCCAAGACACAGTAGTATTTTTAGACTCTTTAAGAATAGAGATAGGTAGTAGCTAGATGATAATATTCTCTCTAATATCCTATAAGGTGTTAAATGCTAATAGTTGACTTCTAGGTCCATGTAGAGGCAATGACAAAACTTTATAAGATATATAAGATTTGGAAAGTGATTATTAGCTACTTATAAAGGTATTGTAGAAGATGAGAACTGCTACTTCAAATATTAGGAAAGAGATGATATTTTGAATTTGAGATACACCTAAAAATTGGAAATTCAGTGAGAAATTATAAATGTAAACCTGAAGGTGGATAAAGATAAACAGATTCTATTGGGTGCATGTGTTGTATAAACAAATCTGCATATATTTGCATTAAGATGCATATGCATATATAGTACATGATGATACAAATCACTGAAACCAAGTTCAAATATAGGCTCATACATATTGGCAAAACAGCTGAATCTCTTTTTCTTATTTTTTAAAAATGGATGCTCATATGTACGTGTGTGTTCTATGTCTGAATATTATGTTTGTGCATTTTATGTGTGTGGCATATTAATGAGTGTTCACGTGTGTGGATGGGTACTCACACTTGTGTGGATATATAGGAAGGTAATATTAGGTTGTCTTTCCTCAATAGCTTTTTTACTTTCATTTTTAAAGTCAAGAAAGTCCTTATTTCAGCTACACTGAGTGGCCAGGGATCCCCAAATCTCCATGTAGCCCACTCTTATATTCTGGGATCATTAGTGTGCACAAAACTTGGCTTGTGCATAGATCCTTGTCCTTGTGCTTGGTTAGCAAACATAATACCTTACAAGCCATCTTCCAATTCCCTGAAGTTTGTTATAAAATGATTTTAAATACAATCCATAGAACAATATCTTTAGAAAACAACTCTAATTTAAAAAATGGATAGAGAAGTAAAAAAATAGTCTTAATGTTTAAGTCATATAAATTAACTATTAACAAGGTATATAAAAGACAAATCTTGAAAACAGTTAAGGAAGGATAACATGCTTGTTAGAAGATAATAGCAAGAGTAATTACTGAATTCTTCTTAGAGAAGTAGAAGCCAAAACAAAGGATAACAATGTTATTAATGTATACAAGGAAAAGCAATTGTAAATCTCCAATTCTGTATTCAGCAAGGATCTTCCTGAACAAAGAATATAGAACAAAGACAATTTTATATCTTCAGGTAAATATTTAGACATTTAAGATGAATAAATGAGGTAAAAAGTGATATGGCACATGAATATAAAAATGAAAAAACTGGCTTAATTATCAAAACCTGGAAACAGCCTATCAAAACACATTAAGAAAAAAATACTTGTGGTATTTTTATAGAACAGAATTTATATAATAGAATGCATTGTAGAAATGCAGATGATGAAGTACCAATACTGAGCCAAAAACTCACCCTGATCAACAGACACATCAAGGACTATACACTGCATAACTCAACTTCTAAGAAAAGGTTAGACATGTCCCACTGTCGCAGTGTTCATCAAGGAGAGCCAGTACTGGTGAAAATTTACAAAATCTCTTAGGAATTTTGAACACACAAGGAAATATACCATCAAAATGAAACTTAGAATCTTAGGATTTGTGAATATTACCTTTGGGAAGTCGTAAATAACTGTGATTCCCATTTAATTACTATGCCAATAAAGAATTCTTAGGAGTCAGATGCAAGATCATTTGGTGATTGTTTTGAAAGAAATGCAGTAAGAATTGAAACCTGGTTTTAAAAATGTGCAGATGGATAAACACATGATGAAATGGCATTATATGCACAGCTACTCATAATGCATTGCTCACAGACCCTTGATAAGTTTAAATAGCTTTTGTCATGTGCAGAAGGTACTGGAGTAGAGTTAGGTGTCAATCTAGGCTCTATTTTTTAAATTTAGTTGATCAATTATTTAATTTAGTTAATTAATTGCTTTTTATGTATTTGCCTGAATGTATATCTGTGTACCACTGGTGTACAGGGCCCTCATTGGATAGAAGAGGGTATTGGCTCCCCTGGGACTGAAATTATAGCCAGCTATGTACTGGAAATCAAACCTAGGTTCTCTAGAAGTGCATCGAGTGTTCTTAAACACTGAGCTGTCTCTCCAATGCTGGGCTATTATTTTTTAAACAGTGCTCCTTCATTGTCAATGGTTATGCAATTTATAAACCACACTTTTATTCATCGTTGGCCTTATACAAGATAATTCACCTCTTGATGACTTGTTTTTCTCAGCTGCAATGTAGAAATGGTTAAAATACGAGCAATGCTAGAAACAAGAAAGACGAGGCACTTAGAACAATGTCTGTCAGGTACTCTAAACTGTATTATCATGTTCTTTATTACTATTTTAAATCTTGTAACATATACTGTTTTTACACCAATTTGTCATTTGCAATTAATCAATTAACTAATATATCTAATATATTGGTATTTATAAAGACAATATTTAGAAGATAGAATAATTCCTTACTGGTAACCAATAATTTATAGTTAAATAATAAATTACAGTTGTTGATTGCAATACTGTGACTTTCTTGAAGAGCTTCCAGAACTCAGTGAGCTTCTTCTTCTACTTTATGTATATTTCTTTTATGATTGGACTTTCAGTTTGTTACTACTTTCAGACCATTTGCTTCTGTTTCCTCTTCTAACATTTGTCTCTAACTCATTACAACTGAACATGATAATGGAAATAACTGGCTATAAAAAGCAGCCTACAATAGCCAATGGAAGAATCAACCATGCTATAAATATTTTGATGTTTTAGATTCCCATCCCTCCTCTGTCTCACCACATCCAAATGTACTGTTATTTTCTTGGTCTCAGCCAAGCTTGAAGGCTAGAGAGTGATGGAAGATGAGCGTGGTCAATGAGCTATCACATACATCTCTCTAGTTTTGAAGTTCCTCATCAGATTTAGAAAGAATAGATGATTTTGATCTAAACTTGTCACAATTATTCCTTTGTGGCTTTCAATCTCAAGGGTATAAATACTTTTATGTGGAGATACTAAAATAATCCAGCTGTTCAGACTGATGTCTAACAGAAAATGGTCATGTCCATCTGTACAGAATTCTGGCTTCCAAAGTTGGCCGGTGTTTACTCCATGATTGCACACTTTGTTGGCACTCTTGTGTTTGAGTGTTTTCACCTCCTTAATGCAACTTTAACTTTATTAGAATTCTTCTACTTGCTCCTTAGGGCAAATGGTGTTTTGCTTTATTCTGTTCTAATGTAAGCCAGTGCTGATTTACTCTTGGCTCTTATTTTGCGGGGCTGTTTGAAATTGTGCTTTTCTCATAGTTCAGCAAATTTTGGCTAATGTTCCCAACTTAACTTCTTGGAGGACAATTAGCCAGTCACAAAGGGACCAAGTATTGTTCATATTTGCTGGCTTCATATTTTAAGCTTGTTTAAATTTGTTATTCTTTATTTCTTTTCCTTACCATACTGTAGCACTTTGGAACTCAATATTAAAATTGAATCTCTTTTTTTCATAGAACAATTTGAATTTGTGAATTTATTACTGTTACATATCTGTAAATTATCATACATACTCATATATTCACTGGCATTTTCATGAAGTAATGTAGGGTTTATCCATTAAAATGGAGAAGTTTTAACTGTCACTAAGAATATTTCATTCTTTTGCTCTGGGTACCTTGTTACTTATTAGAAAATACTCATAATTTAATTCTGGAAATACAGGTTTCAGGAAGTATTGATTAGAAGGATAGTCCTGTTAGATAACATATGTAGGCTCTGACTGAAGAGCACATTTGAAAGGAAGGTCTCTATAATATAGTCTTGCTCACTTTAAAGACAAAATGTGTTTTGCACAAGTTCTCACGAAGTAACCCAAGTTGGCTTTGATCTCGCAATATTTCTATTTTAGGTTCCACAGGGTTGCATCACATGTGTTTGACAACATGCTCAGTCATTGTCTTTTATTATTATACTGTTACAATTTTTTCTTCAAATACATTAAAGTGAATTTAAGCTTTACAAAAGACTGTTCATTCATTTAATAGTCCTAAGTGACACTAAAATTAACCATAGTGCCATGTCTTTTACATATATTTGTTTTTAATGATACCCGATATTTGTACATACTTGAGGAATGTAATATAGTGTTTTAATTTGCATAAACTAGGTGCTTTGCTTTAGCTCTTCATTTGCGGAATATATAATTATAATATGCTAAACATGGTATCACACACCAGTGTTTCAAATATAGAATAAATTCCCTAAATTAAGGACAGTGGGATGCAGACTCTGAAACAAACTACAACCAACTTTTGCCTTGTTTATCCTTGGAAGTGATTAAGACTTTAAGAAAAATAGACCAAAATTATTCCAAATACTAGTGAATCTATATTGTATAGGTAATAAAACTGGAAAACTAAACTGAACACTTGAACAATAAACTAATTGATACCTTTCTGATGTGCAAAGTAACATAGTCAATGGACAGCATCATCTTAGATCTATACAGAATCAGATAGCAAAAAGCAAAATCAAAACCTTCCTAATTGCAAATTTACAAGAGCCATAGGTTGCCTGTCACTGGGTAGATAGAACCTGAAGAGAGCACCTCCAGTAGATAGACAGGGTCCCCAGTGAAAAGATGAGGTCAACAACATACCTTCAAAATTTTTAGCTCAGAATTGTTCCTGTCTAAAAGAAATTCAGGGACAAAACTAGAGTAGATACTGAAGGAAAGGCTATCCAGTGACTGGGATCCAAACTTGGGCTCTATCCCATGCTCAGGCACCAAACCCTGACACTATTACTGATGCTATGTTTTACTTACAGACAGGAGCCTAGCATGGCTGTTTTCTGAGAGGCTCTACCAGTGCTGACTGAGACAGATGCAGCCAACCATTGGACTGAGCTAAAGGACCACTATGGAAGAGTTAGGCAGAAGGATTGAAGGAGCTGAATAGGATGACAACCTTACAGGGAGACCAACAATGTCAACTAACCCATATCCCTGGGAGCTCCCAGAGACTTAGCCACAAGCCAAAGAGCATACACAGGTTGGTCTGAGATGCCCTACACATTTGTAGCAGAGGACTGCCTTGCCTGACCTCAGTGGGAGAGGATGTGCCTAATCCTGTAGAGACTTGATGCTCCAGAAAAGGGGGATGCTTGGGGGTACCCTCTCAGAGAAAAGGGGGAGGGGGAATGGGGTGAAGAATTCTGAGAGGGGTAACCTGGGGGTGCAACATTTGGAATGTAAATAAATAAAATAATTTATTTAAAAAAAAGAAAAACCAAGTAGGAGTGAACAGCAGGAAGTGATGCAGGTCAGGGTGCAGTAACATCCTCTCAAGTGTCTCCAAAGAAATTATATTATGACCTATAACTGTGATAAAATAATAGAGACGTTTATCTATCAAGTTTACTATGTATAAGCTGGTTCTGCTCTAAATGTTCCTACCTAGATCTTCCAAGGTACCAGTGGTCTTCCATTTCCTGCCAGGAATTCTAGAAAGTAGTCTAAGCTAGGATTTTAAATAGTGCAATTTACCTTATTTCTCCAGATGTTCTAAGTACTTCCAGTGCTTTGTGAAATCATAAGGATTGTAGAGTCATCCTTGATACCTAGTCAAAATAATCAAGTTGTAGTAGTCAGGCTTGTCCTAGAATTCTGATAGACTGATTTTGTCATAGTGTTGACCAATCATTCCTGGGTCATGATCACATTAGAGATAGAAAGTTATCAAATAAGTACCCTGCACAGGCAACCAGGCTTACTAATTTGACTCTTGAATCTTTGGTACAACGGACCTGCCTGTGGAAAAAAGAAACTCAAGAATGAGCACTCTCTCTAGAGTGATGGAGAAACTCCCACAGCCAGCTGAGCTCCTGTATCTTTTTGGTGTCTTCATTCTGCTAGACTTCCTTGACTTCTCACTGTTGCTTAGCTTTTCAACCAACAAAGTAAGCACACAGTTAGCAGTTTTCTGAATTAATGACCAGACAGAGGAGTTTGAAACAGTCTTTCTATGTGTCCAACCCTAAGCCTCTAACATCTCTGTCTATGTTAGCTTGACATGGACCCCAAACCTTCAACAATGTGCTAGACCCTGGGTGGGTGATTCCATGTAATACTGTCTGATTTGCATTTCAAGAATCCTGTAGTCTCTGAGAGGACAAAATGTACGGTTCAATAGCTGATTTGAGCACTGTTGAGTAACACAATCCTATTGGCATTGCTGAAGAGATTGCTCAAGAGCTCTTGGCTGTACATCAGCATTCTCTCAGGGCTTATCTATCAAAAATAAAGAACCAGTGGTCGAAGCCAGACACTGGGTTGCATCCACATGAGGTAAAGCTGACACATACTAAAAGACAGAAAGATTCTAGGCTCCACTCAAAGATCTTCACATAACTCTACAGTATGCACACCATTGGATTTCTTTTTTCTTCTGTTTTAATCTTAATAGACATTACTGAATAGGATGAATCAAGCATAAAGTAGCACAAGTGGAAAAAATATCCGCTTGGAATCCTCTGCTCATCCAGATAACTCACATTATTTTCATCTTTTTGGGTACCCACTTTCCCTCAGCAGTACAGTTTTTCATCATTTTCTGAGAATATGATGAAGGACTTGTCAGGGTGGTATTCAGGTAACAGAAGACCTCAGACACCTAGACACCAAAGCCCTGGAGTTTGAGATTAAACTCATAAAGCTCTCCCTTGGCTCTTATCCTGTGTCTAATTGTTGCCTTGTTGCTAACTACTTTCTCCTTTTCCTTCTATTTTTTTCTCCTCTTCCTAGGGTACCCTATTTTATTTTCGAGTAGTATAGTCAAAAGTTCCCAGTAGTTGGACTTAATTTGAGGGTACATCAGTTGTGGAAGAAAGCTATCAACATTTTTTTAATTCTTCAACTTAATTCTCCAATTCTCTGACTTAGATGATGAATTACATGGCCACCTAACCACTGAGCCAATACAAGGCTCCACTGGTTAAGCCTAGGTTAAGCCAGCTGCGGTAGGATTTTCTATCCAAAACTGCTGTTCTATCCTAGAAATAATTAAGGACATGAAAAAAAAAAGGTCGATGTTTTCTTTCTTATTCTTATTTCCAATCCTCTTGCCTCCCCACATGGACACATTTTCTTTAACTGATATCTAGAGAAAAATCTGCAATGAAACAGGCAACCCACATAGCTGATTCTCCAGAGATCTCAGGTAACCACCCAGTGCCACGGCATGTATATTCCCATTTTAGGGCATTTAATCTATTAAAATGCAAGCTTTCTGGAACCTGGAGGAGTGTATTAGGAAACAAATGTTTAGTTGAGTTTCGACAGAGAATTATACTAGATATCACGTATACAGAATAGATATACATATTCACATTTCTGATGAACTTCCAAAATGTTTTAGGATAGAAAATAAGGATTTAGAGGACAGAAAAAGACACTAAAAATGAAGAATAAGAGAAAGGAAAACCCACAGTTTAGTACAGTGGATCCATCAAGTAAAGGTTGCATCCCAGATGCCAGTTTCAGGCAGACATAATAGTATGAAATTATTTCTCATTTGATAGTTGTCAAAGTCTTTTGCATGAATGATAGTCAACATCAGACAAGAGCAATGCACGATGCCATCACATCCTTGCCAGACCTGTAGTTGTTCTTTTCTTTTTTTTAGAACAATGATAGCTATTAGTCCATCATTATATGTTAAATTAGATTTGCTTCAGACTAGAAGGTGCCAGCAGCTTAGGTGAAAGACAGAGAAATAACAACATTGAACAGGATATGAATTTTTGAGACTATAAGAAGCCAACTGCTAATCAGTTTAGACATTTAATGGTCAATTTAGACTGACATCTTCTTTGGTTGTGGCTGTCTCACTGTAGCTTATATTTCATCTTTGCTTCATTCTAATGTGATTCACAGCAGAACCATCTGATGTATTCTTTACACTCAAAGCTCTCTAACTAGAATCTATTTTCCCCACGGAGTGTCACACATAAATCTTATTCAGTGCATTGTTCTTTTCTTTTATTTAAATGGAAGTACATAAAATATATAATCATCGATTTTTGAAATCAGAAACTTACAAGAAAAGATGATTATAGGTCATAAAATTCTGAGAAGCCTCAATAAAATTATCATAATCAACAATTTTCATGGTGAAACTCTATAGCAACATAAAAGAAATTTATCTCAGTGAACAATCTTTAGTTGGCATATGCGGGTATGCAATGGGCACTCTGATATATTTGATATCAGAGTATAAATTCCTGCATTATTTTTTCTTTAGGGTGGCATAAATTTTAGTCAGTATAGATTGTGATAACCTAGAAATTGAAATGTCATACAGTGAAATTTTGACTGTAAGTGTATCTTGACTGTGATAATACCAGTTTACCTATAATTTGACAGCCATCTGGAATACTTCTTTTATTTAGTCTCCTTGATGTTCTACTTTTCAAAAATCTGGGTTGGTTATTGTTCTACTTCCTATTCTGTAACTTGTTCCTAGAATTTTATCTGGGATGATCTATGGACTTTTTGTACACTGTCTTTGGATGTACATTCTTGAAGCTCTGTTCTGCAATCAGGTTAAATAATTTTGGTTGTAAGCAGTTCACTGCATCATATAGTAGCATTAAATTATGTGTTGTAAGTGGTCTAGGAATGACTGATTATAGATGGGAAGATATGCAGAGATAAATGAAAATATTACATGACTTGATAAAAGAAACTTAAAATTTACAGATTTTGGTATCCACAAAGGATTCCTGAAGTAATGCTTCTATGAATGCAAAGGTGATATTTAAGCTAATGTTGCATAATATATTTAAGATTCATCTACATTATAATGAATCTCTCTCTCTCTCTCTCTGTGTGTGTGTGTGTGTTCATGTGCATGTGTGTGTTTACATATGTAGGGACTGGGAGCAGAAGTTTTAAAAGATTGTTGTCATGATTTTATTAATTATCCCATTATTTACCACAGGAATGAAACAGAAGCATCTTGAGTGTTTATCAACAGAAGAATTGATAAAGCAGATATATAAAATTCAGCCATAAAGAGAAAGGAAATTCAGTTATTTACATTTCCTTTTTGTTTGATTATAGTTCTTAAAATTTTAATTCTGTTTTTCTATGAATTATGAGCTATAAATAATAACCTAATGTGTGAAGGAATGGCAACAAAGACTGAAGTAAGACTTCATCACTGTTGAAAGATGCAAATTTTACCTAGAGTCTAGCAAACATAGATTTTACAATCCCTCAATTTTACTACCAGGATTCACAGTGATTGAATATGTCTTGTATTGAAGGAGAAGGAAATAGAGTTACCAATATTATGAGTGCAGAGTCAGCTTAATTATAAGAGCAGTTTCAGGACAAACTCTTGAATCACTACCAGAAGTTAATTGTTCAGAATTGCCCTGGAAACCACAGAACAACACACACTATAGCCATTCCTTTAAGCTGCCATGAGAAGTACATGGTAGAGGCCTATTTAAACCCACACACATGTAGACTATAGGATACAGAGAAAATAAGCTCAAAATGAACTGGAAGCTTCCTGACTGCTAAGTAGATTTCATATTTGTAAAAGATGCTATACATACAGCTGGGAGAGAGAAGTCATGAGGTATATCTCCCAGTGGTAGACACTGAACACTATTAAGTTGACCTTACAGGCAAGATCTGCCTACTGGTGCAGCAGTGGGGACTACTATTGAATAACCACCCCTTTATGATTAGATTGGAAGTTTGTCTCACAGGAGGTATACGTACCCAATACTAGAAATGCCCATAGCTACTGGAGAAATCATTTACTCTCAGAGTATAAGTCAACGTGATTTAAAACTATCTTCAAAATGTTTTTTTGTTACTATAAATAGGTGATGCTCCCATCCTTGATCAAAGAAGTGGCTTGTTTTTTAGTTAAATGGCAATGAATGCAGAATACCTGTTCAAGGTACAAATAATAAGTAAATAAATAATGACTATATCAGTGGTTCTCAACCTTCCTAATGCTCCGACCCTTTCATAGAGTTTCTTATATTGTAGTGATCCCACCCATAAAATTATTTTCCTTTTGTCTTCATAACTGTAATTTTGTTACTGTTATGAAACATTATGCAAATATTTTTGAAGATAGACATTGGCCAAAGGACTTGCAACACATAGTTTGGGAACACTTTTCTTTGGCCACGCCACCACAAATACAGTCTGTGCCACTTGAGAATAATTAATAGAAAGGTCATTGAAATCTTGAACTCAGGAGGTATGTTTTTCTGCACTGGGATTCACAGGACAGGGGTAGGCAACATTCAGTCATGGCTGTCCCATTCATTGTATGAAGACCTCTTCTCAACCTCAAAGGATCCACCGTCACTGTTGGGATGTGAGATCTTTCTTAGCTGATATTGTATCATCCAAGAGATACAGAAGAGGACCAAGACAGTGAAAATTAGATGTTTTCTATAAGTTAATTCCATGGAAAGGAAACTATCATTGAAACTGGGAAACTATTGGGTAGTAATAGATGCTAGGAAAGTGGAACTCTTCTTTCTCCCACCCAGTGGTAAATTCTATTAGTGAATCCACCATACTCCAGTGGATTGCCTTACAACATGCCTTATAGACAGAGCCTTGGTTTGGTTTTGTGAGTCAGCATAAGATAAAAACTAAAAGTAAATGAAACAAAACGCCATGACAATGGGAAGGAAACCTGCACTGAGGAGGGAGAAATGACAGGGAAAGAAGAGCAATGAGAGAGTGTAAAAGGAGGGGAATATTCTTGGAATGCATTATATACTTTTTTGAAATTGTCAAAGACTAATCTTTATTTTTTTAAATGGTCAATATGAATTTGAATATCTGCAAGGACATACAAGGTATCCAGTTTGCGGAAGGTGGATTTCAACACAGTGAACTTTCATAACTACCCAGACAGTGTAATTAGGAGAAAACTCCAGGCATAAGAATGAAAACTGTTCATGTGACCAATGTCCATTTCACAGTTCTATGCCAATTTCATGGTTTCCTAGGAAGGTCTCCTACTGAGATTGTGAAAACTACCATGCTGTGCTTGTCTGCTCTACAAAACAAGCATACTGGGAGGAAGCCAAAAGCTTTCAAAATTAAATATTCTTACAAGCCTAGTCTGTTAAACCTTTGACCAGAAACAGCTGGCCAGAGGCCATTTAAGATGTCAAAGGAGAGGAATGCATTCTTGTCTCTGTTCGAGAAATAAAAAGGGATCCTATAATGAATGTAGCTTCCCAGCAACCCTAAGACCCTTTGGACAACAGTACTAGATGCCAACGGATCTACGAAATGTTCTTCTTAAATCCAGATTGGGACATTTCCTGGAGTCTCAAAGACCTCTTGGGACTGCCTCTTTACTTCTTTTCATAACCAGAGTCTGCTTGACTTTTTAGGATCCCAGTGTCCTCCCAAACCACTCTAGGTTTTGAAATGTGAAAAACAAAATGCAATAGCTACCCACCAATTTCAAATTGGAGAGCAACAACAGAGAAACTTTGAAAATAACTGAACTGAATGACAGCGAATTAGTATTTAATCTCACTTTGCACTGGGCAAAATCGTGAACAACTTAGGGCTATATGGTCCAGGGAAGATAAAATCTATAGATCAGAGCCAAAGTGACAACTTATAATCTTTGATTCAGGCAGTGAGGAGTCTGTTGAACTTGAAGCTTCACTCTGTTTTTAAAGTACAAAGGACAGAATATACCACTGGACACGGTTTATTAGTTCAAGTATTAAGCTCCCCAAAGAATCAGCATCTAGTATTCTAGTTAAAACCAAATATTCCAATTATAGACATTTTGAGTTTGAATTTTTATGAGCAAGACCCTATGTTCAGCTCTTTTTTCAGTCAAGATCTTTGATACCTACCCAATGAAGTTGATAACCCGACTCTTCTATAGAGCCAGTTATTCTCCGCTATCAGCAGCAGAATGAGGTGAGTCCAAAAAGCTGCACCAACAACAGGGAAACCTGATTGTTTGGTATAGGAGGATAGTGCACAACAAGATAGATCCTGGTTTATAAGGAAAGAAGCAGTAGCCACGTAAATATATGAAAATCAGAATCTTAACTGGGTCACAGCATATCTATAACAAGCTTCTTATGAAAGCATTCTCTTCAAAGTCAAAGGGACCATCTTTCAGTGTTTGGGAGGTGAGACTTTACTTTGCTGATATTATATCTATCACCAAGGAGATACAGGAGAGAGGAAGACTAAGGCAAGGGAAATAATAACTGTTTGCAAATTAATCTCATAGGAAGAAGGATAGCATCTTTGCTGACAGTCGTAGATAGTCCCAAACTGATCTACATTAATATTGGCTTGTGAAAATAAAGACCAGACTCCCAGAAATGTAACAATAATTAGAGATATAAAGACTATGTATTTGTGAGAAAACAATGAGGTGGGAAAAAGGGGGTAATGAGGTGAAAATGAAGTAAGCAAAGGGGGTAAAATGTTGTAATTACATTGTAATCTCAAAAATTAAATATATGTTGAAAATAATATCTCTTGTGAACTAATGATTCTGCCATAAGTTTTGAAGACAAGGTTTAAATAGTGGGTAGAGAATTGTGTGTGAATCTCCAGGTCCTGCTCTGCCATGCAGAGCTTATTCCAGCTAGGTTTAGATTTGGAAGAATTAGCATAATTCTTATCCAAGGAAAGGCTCGGTCAAGGTATTGACTCTACATTTCTAATCTGATGTGACATGCTTCATCTCAGTTGGGAAAATTCAATCATAGTACATATCAGTTACTTTGGCCATTTATTTACTCCATGAGAAAAAAAGAGACAGGATGTCCAGTTCTCAAGTGTCTGGTTCTTACTTCACTCCTCCAGGTTAGAGTGATAAGCACCTAGAGTGGATATGTCCCCAACATATTATCCAAGGCTAGACAACCCCTCTACCATAGCCTCATGACCAATTTCAGTTAATTATATTATTTTAAACATATCTACAAGTAAAGAGGAGGTTAGGATATCCTATGCTGAACTGTAAGACTGAATGGATTACTGCAACTAAAGATTTTTAATGCCTAAACTTGACTGTATCCATATTAATAACTATATAAAATAAATTCCAAGCAGTCTACTTACTATGCTTAATATTTTTAACTCAGAAAGTAAGGAAAAGCAAAATTTGAAATTGAAAAGAGAAAAAGGGTAAGTCACACTTATAGAAGACCCAAGGGTATTACACTATGAGTGGCATATCTTTTGGAAGGATGAACTCTTACAGGTTACAATATTCTTTCAAGCACATGCATGATGAGAGACATAACTGATTCTCTCTTACTCTCATAACTCTAGAACAGTTTGTCTAAAGACTCGTTGTTCCCATATAGATGCTACACTTCAAATGGGAGCCACACTGGGAAGTAGAGAAAAACTACTCATTACAAAAATGATTACTTTTATAAAATAATTCGCATTGCTTCTATTAGTCTTTAGCAGGAATTGGTTATATATCATTTTTAAAAATCAGGAGAACAAATTATGATGACATTAAATAAGAATAATTCATACTGTTATACCAAATGCAAGCTAAGTTTTATAATTCTAAATTCTCCAAATTTTACGACTGGGTTCTAGTTCAAAGAAGCACACAGAAGAGGAAGGGGGCTTTTATTCCTCATGAGTCTTGTCTGTACTACTTGTAAAAGTAGTAGCTGATAATAGCACCTAAGGGCTAGTCATGGCAGGCAAGGTGCCAGAATTCGGAACACTGTACAGCAGGTCCATTCCATTGTGCTTTACATTCTCTCCAAATGCCCACCAGAATACTTCCACCCTTTTACTTAAGATTTTCCTGACCAAAATCCACATGGAACATTGAACAAGTCCATCAGCTGAGACGTCTACAAAGATCCGGCAACAATACTGCTCTAATAATTGTGTAACTGTTGGACGTAACATAACCAGAATAGCATCATCAATTCTAAAAGGAAGCAGACATCTAGAAAGAACATGCTTGAGAGAAAACATAATACAACAAATAAAACATAAACCTTGCTGCATCAAATACTGTCAAACTCCAAGCTGTTCAAAATAAACACACCATTTCCAATAGCATTCTTCGTCTTCTTGAATACTGAGATTGCCACATCAAAAGTTCCACTCTTGAATGCACAAAATTACCCAAAATAGAGTCTGGATTTTATAATAGTACAGTCCAATGCACACAACCTCCTGCTTCATCTATTCTGACCGTCACTTCCTACGGAGTTCTAGAAATTTTACAGTAACATCATTTCTTGGTGTCAGCTTACCTGGCTGGGTGATATAACTAACCACGAAGGCAAAGCAAACACCCACTTTGCAACTGTTAGTTCAGATCTAGATATTACTGTTCTTTTCTAGTCCTCAAACATTTCCCAAAGATTTCGGGGTGGGGCAGGTGGAGGGGGACTGAAAAGCAAGGCACAGACATGAGCTATCCCCATCCTGGGACTGCTACTAAAAGAAAAAAAATGCACCTACCTGCTGCCAAATAATAGTTTTCACTAAAACTCCAGCAAGAACCCCGGAAACAAGGCTCATGAGAGCCCTTTGCTCTCCTGGGCTTGTCTTACTTCTCAGATCTCTGCTTAGGAGGTTGCTGCACTGTGCTTGCTGTCCACTGCTGCTGCCCGCTAGACACTCAGCCACCTGGCTATTTCCACAGTCACAGACCTAGAGACCACCTACAGATAGATGCTCAGCAAGCCTTGTAGCAGTTTTTGTTTCCTTTGCCTTCCTGCCTCCCTTCTCTTGGCCACTCCCCTACCCTCATCTCCAGGCCAGTCTGTGACTCTAGAAGCTAAGCGTGGGTGGCTGATATTGACAGAGACCCAGCTGCAGAGGCAATAACAGCTCCAGCAGTGGTTTTGCAACCTCCTGCTGCCTGGGAAGGAGCCAGTCACTCAAGGGGTATTAGGACTTTGTGAAGAGAGAGGGAGAGAGCTGAGCCAAGGCATGAAGGGTACAAAACCTGGAAGAAGAGAAAAAGCAGGATGCTGCGAAATTGTGTGTTTGTATGCCACTGAGTGTGAAGAAAAAGCAGAAGGAAATGCGTTAAAAGGAGGATGGTAAACGCAGGATCCTGACACGCAGAAAGCTTCCCCTGCACTAGTCTGACTGCCTAGTAGAAAACATGGGGCAAAATGTCAGCCTGGAGTGTCAGCCTTCAGATGGGAAACTGGACATTACAGTGGATGCTGTTCTGTGTAGGTGTGCAACTGCTTAGAAAATACTTTATAGGAAGACTAAACCTATTGCATGTTTGTCTTCTACTCTGGCTATTGGGATATGAGTGAGGCACAGAGGAGACTTTTATTGTTCTTTTCAGAAATTGGCACATTCTATGTCTAAAGTATTTTCTGAGAGGTATCGGGAAGATATACTAGATATTTTTTCTTCTTCTTTATTGTATTTTTACTCTTTATTTTTTTGCTGAGATGGAGAAGAGATTTTTAAAACAACGTAGACCATTCATTGTATAATCCTATTTTGTCCAGATTTTATTAAAATTTTGATGAAATTTTATTTGTTAAAATTAGCATAATAAAAGAATATTTAACAGAATTTAACCTAGTAGTATTGTCATACCTAAAAATAAAAGTAACAATTTTGCAATGCCAGACATCCACTCAATTTTTTTCTCAAAGATGGGACGTGGATTTCCAGCTTTTCTTGCCCAAGTTTTGTAGTATTAATACAAATACATTTCCTAGAGTGGAAAACTTTCTCTTGGGGCAATCCGCCATGATTACCAACACAATCTTACATATCTTTTAGTATATTTAACCATAAAGTATACTCAACAAACAATTTTGGAAAACATTCTCAAATCTAGGCAAATACCATATAGAAAATTTCTAAAGGTGTTTGTGTGTGTGTGTGTGCATGCGCACACATGTGTGTGCGTGTGTTTAAAAGTGGTTTAAATGGAGTTATCCTATAATGGGGATACTGCCTTTCCCAGGCACCATAGACTTTCATAATGCAGAATGCAGCTATTGGTTACCAGTTTTTAAGTTTTCCATCAAGTCTCACAGACACCATTTCCAACATTATACACCATTGCTATTCCTCTTGGATTGCCTTAAGAAATTGATTGTAGATCCTGTTCCTGAAGACCCCATATAGTTGAATCATAAGATGAGGAAATAAATCTAGCATTGACCTGGAAGTTTTGTCCCTACTGGTTAACTTCCATAGTGCTAGTGGGTCCTATTTAAAATCTCCAGGCCTGACAAACTATACCCACTATAGCATTGTACTACAAATGTTGTTAGATTATACATCCACTTACTGACTGAACTTAAAGCCCACTCCACAAGACAGAATTTAAACCTCACATTGTTAGCTGGGTCCCAAAACCAGTACCCAGCTGGATCACAGATGCTAAAAAAGAACTTTATGCTTCATTATGCTGAAGTAATAAGTTGTACTCTAAAATCTTATTGTTTTAAACTTAAATTAGTGCATTTCACAACCCTCTTCAAAGAAGCTTCTATATTCATTAAATGAATTTATGCAGCAACTAACAGTTGGTCAACCCACAGAGAATATAGAATGCTTAGTTCTAAAAGGAGTATCACACCCTGTCCTACTACCTCTCCTACCAAGGCTCAGGACACATTATGAAAAGTGTAAAAGAAATACAAGAGCCAGGAGTACAGGACATCTACAGTGAAATAGTATTTGCGAAGACATGAATGGATGTGGCACACCCGAGTCTCAGCACTGTGGCTGCATTCACAAGACTGGTTTAAGAGTAAGGAATAAAATCCAGGCACAGCTGGGGCAGAGCTCAAATATCCTATCTCTATCTGAGCAGCTATTGGTGACTGTTAGAAATTTGAGCAAATAAAATTTGGAGGGAAAATGGTTGAAGGGGGGAAGCTTAGATATTGGAGGGGAGGCAATAAGCTGTGAGCTTGGCCAAATTAAAATTTTTATGACATTCTTTAGTAATACTCACCTGATATCTCAAACATTTAATAAGTTATTTGAAGGGATCATGGAATTCACTGAAATATTCCTACAATCATTATGTTCTAAGGAGTAAATTAAACTGTCTCTCTGTGTTTCTCAGCAGAAAGATTTGTGGAAGGTGGAACCTGCTTTAACACATCTTGTTCTGGACCTTGTCTAGTCTTGTCCATGATATGATATGATATGATATGATATGATATGATATGATATGATAT
>NW_021604636.1:931879-956200 GCF_004785775.1 Grammomys surdaster | reverse complement strand
ATGATATGATATGATATGATATGATATGATATGATATGATATGATATGATATACCATGTTATTGTTTTTTCTAAGCTGCTTTGTCTTTCATATATATTCAAATTACAGAAGCTGTGAACATATTATTCTGCCTCATCAAGAAAAACATACTATTTTTACTAGCTCCCTTACCTGGGAGCACTATTTTTCTTATAGCATGTGTAAGCACAAGATGTTTATTCTAACACCAACAGATCAGTTTCATAAATGCAGGTGGATCTGTACGTCACTTTTATCTATATAACTATCCCAGAATTTGCATAGCCCTGAGTTAGGTATAAACACAGTAAAATATCAAACAATTCTACCAAATACAAGTACATTCTTTTTTGAAACTACACCTTGGGCTTCTTCACCTATCTTCTGTTAAGTCCATCTTAACATATATATGTACATTGTGAATATATAAAAATTATGATTATACATATACATTATATATATCATAAACACGTACATGTACATGTGCATGCACATGCACATATACATACATATACACAAGAGACTATGAATTTGAGAGAGAGCATCTGGGAGGTGCAGAGAAAGGGTTGGAGGGGGAAAAAAGGAGAATATGATGTAATTATGTGTAATTTAAAAATACATCTAAAATAATTTATTTTGTGGTTGGTAGTATCTTCTCCATCCAAATTCTTGCCACCACTTTTAACAACCTTTACATTCATGTACAGAAGAGACACAACAGAAGAATTCTAAGGTTTGTCCCTAATAGAGGATTCTCTTCGCCATACCACATTAGAGAGTCTCAAAATCATTCTTTTGCTGCTGCCCTTGGTTTCTTCTCAGAGTTTGAAGACACCGTGCATTTTGGACAACAAACTTGGAGGATCTGAGCTGGATCTTACTTGAAAGTTTCCTTCCTGAAGACAAGTTTTTATATTTATTATAAGATCCTATGAAATCTACCAAAGGAAGGAAATAACTAATATTCTTGCTCAGCTGTGATGCATGCTTAAGTGTCCAATGGAGCACTCATGTCTGGATTTGAAGCAACAGCTGTCTAATTGAATTTAAGCCCCTTTCACTAGGAAGAAACCGTATCTGGTACTGGAAACCTGGTCAGCTACTCAGGACTAGTGAGGTCATGGAAGGTAAAAGAGAACTTGTTTCACACTTTACTAAACCAGCATAATCTCTAACTATACTCTAAAAATTTATCCTTATACCCACAGAGAAAAATGTCTTTTAATCCTTATCGAAGGAGCTTCTCTTTGGAGCAGACAGAAACTATTACAGAAATCCAAAACTCTTTAAAATGAAGAGAACAGCAGATTGTGAGTTTTCAATCCCCCGATGGATGCAGTTACAAGGCAACTAACTCTTGGACCTAAAGTTCAGTGATTATCATAGAAGAAGTTAGGAAAGACTTCAATAGCCAGAGGACCAGGAGGTCTCCTAATGAGGACAAATGCCCTAGAACCAACAAGGAAGCTACATTTATGATAACTCAACAATCTGAATGCTTAAACAAATCCTGAACAATGGCAACTTCAATAGACATTCTATTTTGGAGGAGAAAATCTTACTGGGGCCCAACCCTTTCACAAAGAATTGTCCACAGCTATGACCTTCTGAAAGCAGGAAAGTAGTCTTCCCCAGGAGTGATCCTCCTAATTAGCTGTCCAATGTGAAGTAGTCAGCCATGTATGCAATTATACACACACTAGTAAGAATGTGGGGCTTTTAGCAGGTTGTATACCTGCATGTATTTACCAGGAGCCCAATGGCCTGGATCAAGTTGAAAGGAGACATAGAGTAGGACTCTGTTGGACCTTTAAGACTCATGGTCTCTGGATGTTCTAGCTCTCTAACTATACTGAATGTTGATGGTAACTTCTAAAGCGTTCTAAAAACTTTGTTACTCATTCTGAGGGTTAAAAGTCACTGCTTTAGGGGATTAATACCTTTAGCCTAACAGCAAAGGGTGTGGGGGTGGGGGAGATAAAGTAATGTAGCCTTTGTTCTGTCTCCACAGGAATTGCATGGCTCTCCCTTTCAGTTTGCTAGTTGAAGTCACAGGAAGAAAAAGGGACATGTTGAAAAAATGATTTTAGCGTTTATTTTTAAGTTGTAAAATGTTTCCTATAAAAGCACTGCAAGAAAAAGTGGGAAAGAGGAATGAATGATCATGGAGATCCTAAGGGGAACATGGGAAATTCGCACTTCTCTCTTTGTCCTCAGCACATAGGGATCTTTCAGAATACACGATCACATGGTAAAAAAAAAATTCACCACAAGTTCACACATAAATTCAAATTATCAATTGAGTAAAAAGTAAAAATTGAGAGAATGTTTACATGCATATCCATTAGGAGTAATTATCTGGATAAAGATTCATCACCTGTCACAGTTCCACAGGTTCATGGAGAGTTAAAAACCATAACTAATTTATTAGTGAAGTTTTGTATAGATAAAGCAATCTACTAGAAATATTTGGCAGAGATTCATGAAATAGAATAGGTCTATATAGTTGATAGAAATGTAAGTTCATGCAGTAATTGTGGAAAAGAGTGTAGAAGTTCTCATGAAACTAAAAATAGTGTTATAATATGATCTAACATTATTTCTTAGTAAAATTCCAAAGGAATTCAAATTGTGACATGAAAAAGATAGGTATACTTTCATTTTTTAACTACAGGGTCCACTAACACACCAGTGAGTAAAGAAACAAAATATGTGCAAGGTAGAATATTATAGGACCATAAGAAGCATGAATTCTGCTATTTGCAAAAGCATGAAAGATTGATTATAATGGTATGGGAACTAAGCCACATCTAGAAAGGCAGATGCTCTAATGATCTTATCTCTGTGTGGAAGCACTCAAATGAACATTAGAAAGGTGAATTGCAGCTGGATTGGGAGAGAAGGGAAGATGGCGATTTCAATCAAAGTGTACAGATATTTTAATTATGCTGAAGGAATAAGCTTTGGGTTACACTGTATACTACCTTTCCAACCAAGTAAAGGAAATATTACATATATCAAAATTACCTAGAACATACTTTTAAAATTCTCATCACACACACAATAACATCAGTGAGATGATGGTTATATTAATTAGTTTGACTATTTTCACAATGCATTCAGATGTCAAAACACAACAGTGTAGCTCACAAACATACCCAATTGTTTATTTTGTCAATTAACAATACAAGAAAGAAGCTATTTCTTCAACATGAATTTGTAGGGTAGATGCTCTGACTAGTCAGCATCCTTTCTTTATCTTTGCTGAGGGATGATAAGGAATACATATGACTTTTGGACTGTTGTCAAAACCAGGACAATAGCTTCTAAGGATGAATACATTATAAATCATATTGTAGAACCATGTCTTCCTGAGGGTTGGCATTTTGTATATCCTTTTATTTTGGAATGTGGGAGGTTGAACCCAGGTTCTCTCTCATGCTGTGCCAAGCCAAGCACCATAACACTGAGCTACCTTGCCTACCCCAGAATTTGTAATTCTTCGAAATTCACATGGATTTTTTTGCAAATGCTAACTGATTCTTCAGATGTAGTTTAAAATATCACTAGAAAAATCTTGAATTGCTAAAGTCTTTACACACAAAGACAGTGTTGCTCTCTTATCATGCTTTTTATATACATAGAAATCTATAAACAACACTATTTATAAACTTGAGTTCCTTAGCATTGCCTCAAGAAAACCTTATCACAGTATTCAGTCCTGTCCTCTGTAATGTAGATGTTGGAAAGTGCCCCGGTTGCTGAGTAAAACTGGAAAAGTTTGACACTCAGAGAGAATAATGTAAACAGCCTGTATCACAGATTCCCAGATATGAAAGACAGCCTATTGCTAATTGCAGATATTTGAGTATCCTTATAATAGTTGGGGAGAAACATTAACCGTAGGTCAAAAAAGGTTTTAAACTAATTCTAGTTTCTTGGAACCTCTGGGATATATAAGCAACAAACACAGTATCTTGGTTTGAGTTTCCAAATGTCTTCTAAATCTAGACATAATCACTAAAGAAAATTAGACGAAATTTAAATTAAATATTTAAGTTTAGAAAAGATATTAAACATGTAAGAGGGAATTTCTACTCATGAAGGACTTTTTGAGCTGTTTCATGCCTTCCTTGATTTTACAATACCATCTTGATCCTAGGAATAAGACTATAAAAGCTATTAGCCTGTCTGGAATCATGTTCAAAATGTTCCTAACCACAATTCATTCCAGTTTCAATTACATGTTCAATAGCCACCTGCAAGTACTTCCCAGACAGGCTTGGGAGAGGCCCAGAGGACTCTAAGTGACAAAAATAAAATAGAAAACATAATTGATAAGTTGCAGCTTGTTGTAACTTACTGGAAGTTATATTTTCATTGCTTGCATATGTGTGAAATTGCTAATATGCTTACACCATGTTCACAAGTTAGATTTTAGCACTATAGTCTAACATAAGAGTAACTGAAAAATAGCAGAGTTTGTGTCTCTCAAACAGTTTGTGGAGAGCCACAGCATTGCAAAGAATTTGGCTTACTCAAACTTGATGACTCTCTGTCCTTTGTAATCTATCACAGTTTCCAGGATGTCTAACAAATGTCCTTATAAATAAAACATACAAATGTAACATTTTTTTCTAAGTTAGAATTATCAGGTGATGAGTTCAGATAGGTCAGTATAGTAGTAGAATTTCATTAGTTTTGTAAACTGTTTAGTTTTTCAAATTATATATTTATTTCAATTTACTTATCATTGCAGGAGTGTATGTACACACACACACACACACACACACACACACACACACACTTGCTTACCATGGCAGAGCATGGCTAGAGTTTTTTTTGTTTTGTTTTGTTTTGTTTTTTTTCTACTTTGGCTTCCGGGATCAGAATCCTTGTCATCAAGCTTGGTCCCAAGTATGTTTTCTCACTGAGCCATCTCACTGATCCTATTTCTTTCTTTTCTACCACTTTGTTTTTTGTTAGATAAAACGTCAGCTAAAATCTATTTCTGTATTAAAAGTGTGAAGACAAAGAATACAAATATCTTGACTCCTAAGGACATTTCCAGTGAAAGTATAAAAGGTCTACAAAACCAATTCCAGTTAGACAGAGTGGAGCATGCCAGACTAATGATAAATGACTCAGTCAAGAAAAAAAAGCAACAACAAATTCTCTATCTGTAGAAAGTGACACTGGTGAGAATCAAGTTATCTTTCTTTTTAGGCAATCATATATCGTTGTGAAGATATTTGGTCACAGTGCAACTGGACAAGACAGGATGCTACAAACAGAACATTCTCTGAGAATCTTAGGTCAGCAGAAGTTCAATTCCAACTCACCTTGCTGCTCCTCTCACATTCAATTTAAAATGAAAAATAGATGCTCTTGAAGTTTTGCATCTAAACTTTTTGAATCTGGTGTAATAATAACAGTCAAAGACAAAGGCTTGACTGAAAACAATACTTGGATAATGTTGGAAACAAAAAAAAAAAGGTCATTTGGTGCAATTTTTCCCTTAGGTATGAGAACTTTAGTTGTCATGTTCTGAATTTTACAAGGCCAATTCTAAAGTCTTTCTCTGATGTACATGACCTGTACCATACTCTAAACCCAATAGTGTTAGCATCTGATGACTGTAATAAGGAATGTGAATAATCCAAATGCATTGTATGAAATTCTCAAAAATTTAACACAAATATGAATAAAGGATAGGTCAACTAATCCCCAGATCAACAGAAAACAAAGCATCTGAGCCCCAAGATCAACTTCAACCATCATACAGTTTCACAGGGCACAGAACATGCAACTTTTTATTTGTTCATCACAAAATTAGAGCCACTGCTGAATTGAAGAATGCTTTCAGGATGTCAGAACAAGAGTGTGTAAGTAAATGTACTGAAAGAACTTACTCAGTGGAGGTAAAAACAGTAATGTTCATAAGCAAATTTTAATGACAGATGTCCCCTTTATAGTTTACAAGTCTGAGTAACTAAACTGAGTCACGCTGAAGAGTATGGGGGCATGATAACTGTATACTCCCTTGATATGTGACAGAAACAAAATACCATTAATTTTCCTTTTATTGAAAATAGATTCTTTTCTCACATCATATATCCTGTTATGAGTTTCCCTCTCTACTCCTTCCTTTCCCTCCTCACCTTCTTCCCAATCCCATTCTATCCCCTGTCCTTCTCTCATTAGAAAAAGAACAGGTTTCTAGGAGCACATGATAAAATACAACAAAATAAACTATAATAAGATAAGCTAACACATTGGAATTGCACTAGAAAATCAAACAGAAAGGGACAAATCCAAGAGAAGGCACAAGAATCAGAGAACAATTAATTCCTACACTCAAGAATCCCATAAAAACACTAAACTGGAAGCCATAATGTATATGCAGAAGGTCTGGTACAGACCCCTGTAGGTCCCGTGCATCCTACCTCAATCTATGAATTCATATGAACCTTGATTATGTTGATTTAAAAACGCCTACCCACTCTGGCTCTTATATTCTTCCTGCTTTATCTCTGCAGGGTTTCCTGAAGCCATGAGTGGAAGAATTTGATAAAGGCATCTTGTTTAGGACTGAGTGTCCCAAGTTCTCTTTCTACTTAATGTCTGGCTTTGGGTCTCTGTATTTGTTCCCATCCACGACAGGAGCAATCTTCTCTGGTAAGAATAGCAGAATGTCATTAACAGTCATTTTATTAGTATAATTTGTTTGGTTTGTTTTAGATTAACATTATTTAGTTTTATCCTATATCCCTGAACTATGTAGCCTCTGGTTCTAGGTGACCCAAACAATGTTGAGTATGGAGCGTGTTTTAAGTAAAATAAGATAATTGATTTTGGTTATGCCCAAAATCTTAGTGCTGCCATTGCACTGGCATTATCTTGTAGTCAGGGAAAAACTGTAGATCAAAGTGTGTGTGTTGGCTTCGTCTTTACATTTTTCTTACCATCCCCACCTACACTATATAAACAAAATATACATATGGTGAGATAGTTTCAGAAATACTATGGTAGAGAGTAAAGATGATACCCAAGGCTGTACTGTGGTCTTTACATATTTGTAGAAACATACACATTGACATAAAAGTGTACACACACAAAATGTTGGCAAAGCAACTGTTCTTTAAAGGCTCTGAAGTCATAAGAGGTGAGAATGGCTCAAAATATAAAACCTGGGGCTAGAATGATGGCACAGTGGTTTAGAGCACTTGTTGCTTGCACAGAGTACAGGTGTTCAATTCTCAGCAGTAACATGGTGTCTCACAGTCATCCAAAACTCCAATTCTAGGGAATCCTGCCTCTGTAGGCACCAAGCTTGTAAGTGGCACACATACATACACACATACATATGTATATACATACATATATACATACTTATATGCATGCATGCATACATACATGCATACATACATACATTCATACAGACAAACATTCATGAATATAAAATAAAATAAATAAATGTAAATAAGAATATAGGTGAAGAGGTAACAAAATTATATATAATATGGACTTTTGGAATCAAAACAGAAATAATGGAAATGAAGTATTATACTACTCTAATAAAATCTGTATATTAAAATATTAGGAGATTGGGCTATAAATGATATGAGACTTGTCAGTATCAGCAAGAAAATCTACTAAAACATAAATATGTATACTCAAATTGCTAAAGAAAATTTTCCAGTCTAGTACTCTATACAGAACTAAGCTACCATACACAGATTATTTTCAGACATAGAAGTTCCCCAAAATAAATTTTATATGCGTTTAAAGTGTCTTATACCTGTTCTTGCTTAAGAAGTTTCTAAAAAATGTGTTATACCCAGGGAGAAGCAAACACACAAGTTCCTGAGCTGAGGGGGACACTTAGGGAAAAAAAGGTTTTGGTAACAAGTAAGCATGACACACCACCAAAAGCAAGGATTACTTTCTAGTGTCAGAATGGATATGGCAGATGGATAATCTATTCTGAAGGCACATATCTCAGGCCACAGAGGCAGTATATACCTAGGAACAATTCAAAACAAGAGAAGATGAGTTAAAGTTAAAACATTTAGAAGCCCTTCTAATATTAATGCAAACATATGTAACAAGTTCTATTTTGACAATATGTGCTCTCTTTTGGATTTAAAAAAATCATATTCGTGAATCTAGCTGCTGTGGATTTTACCAGTGATCTGTTGACACCATGACTTCACGAGACGAGAGGAAGAATATGACTATTATCAGTTTTCATGTTAGAAATGGTAGAGATAACTTCAGAAATCGAGTCATTAGAAGTCACATCAAATTTCATCTGCAAATCGGTAAGATGAAATAGAGCTAAATTAATTTAAAACTAAATGACAGAACAATTGAAAGTTTTTTTTTAAAATTCTGAAACAGTATTTAGGAAGATGAATTGGCTAATGAAAATATAAGTTTTCATGTTTTGCCTTAATGAAACAAATTTAAAAAAACAATGTACAATTTTAAGGGAATTTATAAGCATGTATGAAGCTATACTAATGACCTATCTTTTACAAAGACCATTGCTTTGTCTAAGTCAGCTTTAGGAACACAATTAGTAGTTACATATTTTCTAGAAAACTTATTAAAAAACAGACTGAAGAGATAGAATTCCCTGTCTTTTCACTTGATCAGGATGGGGGGATGTCTAAAAAAGCTGCCAGAGCTCTATCTGCTTTCTGCCTTGTTATATTACATTTAGAAAGGTAGTCTGAGAAACTCTTCCTGGCCTTCCTTCCACCTGGCCTGAAGGAAGCCCTCTAGATCAAGTATCTCTGTTGGTCACTTTCAAAGACGTGGCTGCTTTCCTTTCAAAAGCAATGAGAAGGTCCTTTGAGACCCATCCATTAGCAGTGCAGTTGGAACATGGAACAAATCTTCAAAGAATCTAGCTGGATCCAAAATAGAATGTTCCTGGGGAGGGGTTGCGGGATGTGCAGTGGCCTTTTTACACAGCAAATTTTTGCTAGAGTGCAAAGTTAATTGGTAAGGGGACCAAGGGACACGGAAAGCAGGGTACAGTAGACAGAGACACAGGACTCTGGGCTTACTTCAGGGATTTACAGTTTTTTTCAATGCTGTTTGTATATCACTTAGCTAGCCACTAAAGATAGCATGCAAGCAGAGCTTGAGTGAGTGAATTGTCTCCTGGACTCTTCCACACTTCCCTGCCCTTGTGATCTAGTTTTGTCCCTGAGGACATTCTTCCTGCGCTTTATCTAGTAACTGTAGTTTTCCAAAGTCATGTCACAGCCACACAGCGCCCATTCAGTCAGGGTTGGTGCCTGAGAAAGGAACCATAGATTCAGCTGGGCCCCAGCAGTTAGTTGTTGAAATTTACCATGTTGGAGTGTTTACAACATAGCATCAATCCATTTTTCTCTCTGGCATATTATATAAATCTGGAAGAAATAGCCATCACCTACGATGTGTTACTTCTCCAGTACCATCTGGCTGGTATGTCTTCTTCTTTATTCCTCTTCAGTTGATATCAGGTATATTTAAGGATAATAAGGACTCCTTTGTGGTTTCTTACTAAGTAGTTACAAGTGTTCACGCAGTCTATTGTAATTACTACCAATGGTGTCATCATTTACTTAACTGAGATCTTCTTCCCAGAACATAATTCTCAGGGAATCAGAGAACATGCCTCTTTCTTGTGCTATGTGTCAGTTTTTAAGAAACCTGTAAGTAATGTTGTCTGCTTTGGTAGTTCGGAAATAGAGTAAATAGCAGAAAATAATGACCTTCAAAGGCTCAAGAATTATTGTGATTATTAAGCTATTTGGAAAGTATGATAGTGCACCTATATCCAAAGCTTTGGAGCTTAAATGATTACTCCAACATGAAGCTTTTGAATGATAATTAACTAATATTTTTCAGGTCTGCGGTTTATTACAGAATAATTAGAGCAGCAGTATGATCAGAAATTGACTTCCATACACTTATTTTAGAGTAAAATCATGATGATAAGGTTAAAAGGAAAAATGTCACTGAATTATAAAGAAACAAGCTTCCTTGGAACAGTGACTGCTTATTGCAAAGTACAAGGATGTCTCTGGATATGCTGGAGAAAGAGGCAAAATAAATTATGCATCACGAATAGCAAAGATAAAGAAGATTCCCAGATATACTAAATATTTAAAAATCGTTTGAGTAATGCCTCACCTCAGCCTTTCTGAATTTCACTGGTATGAATAAGCATGTGCAAAAATAATTTTAAAAGTGTCGATCTCTATGACCTCATAGTGCCCCAATAAATAAGTGTTGGTAAGTTAGTTTAAAATCTAGGCTGTAACAGACACAATATTCTTCACCACAGAGATTGCTTTAGCAATGGTGTGTAGAAAACACAGCATAATGGAGAAGACATGCACAGCCCTGAAAAGGAAGTTGCAGACTTTCTTGGACTGATAGCTCAGGTCTTCTCTCCCACCTTCCATTTAGTGAGCAGGCTGAGGATTCTGTGGTTCTCTTTGGACCATCCACAGTTTCTTTCTTTATGTGTTTTTCTGTGGCCCTCTCTTAGATCACTTTTCACTTATTTCCAAATTCTCCCATTCAAGTGTAGATATGCTATGCACTATTTCTACAGAAAAGAAGGACAGGTGAGCAAACCCAGAAAACCAAATATTTGGTTTCCTAAGGTTTGTGAACCATCAGCTGTTAGAGGGGATGTTGTAATGAAACCAACCCTGATCTTTATGGCCTCCTTGTTAGATTTATGGCGCATAGCTTGGATGGATAACAGCAGACCAGATGGTTCCACGAGGGGGAGTTTATTCCGGGCAGAGGGAAGAGAGCGAGAGGAGAGAGAGAGCAGAGAAGTAGAGGAGTAGAGGCTGGCCATGACCACATGGAGAGAGGGGGAAGGGAAGGGGGGAAGGGAGAGGGGAAAACCTGCAGGCGGGAGTAAGGGGGCAAGAGAGAAGCAAGAGAGAGAGGAGGGGGCAGGCAGCCTCTTTTATAGTGGGCAGGCCTACCCAGCTGTTGCCAGGTAACTGTGGGGAGGAGCATACCTGGCTACTGCCAGGTAACTGTGGAGGTGGAGTCTAGACAGAATACTAACACTCCTCCCTTTCCTGTGTTTTTTTCTAAGATGTTCTTAAATGGCTTCTGTGTGAAATTTTCATCCCATTCAATCTTTCATGTTTCTGAAAAATTTGACCTTAGATTTTTTTTCACTTACCCTGAAATGATCCTGTCAGGGCCAACTATAAGAACATCTTGCAGGCATAAAATGCCCTGCAGGGGTACATGGTAGCAATTGACACCATCATTAGGTGCCCTCCTGGTTTGTCTTTTCTTTTATGTTAGAATCTTCACATTTTAAATATCAAAAAGTTAAAATTGGAAATGGCTATAATTAATTAATTGATGCCCTGTGACGTCTTAAATTCAGTACTCCATTTACTTGAAATGTTGATCCCTCTGTAGTTTGTAACATCCTGTTATAAAATACTGGAATCTAGGAGACTTTGTACAATGTGTAGAAGACCATTCTCTAAATGTCAGAACACAGCACTACTGAATCATTCCTTCCTTGAAACCTTTGTGTGCCTGTGTGTGTGTGTGTGTGCTGACACCACACTTTTCTGATTCAATCTCTCTAGCACATCTTCTCAGAAGATATGGTTTTATATTACCTTTGGCTGTGGTAGCTAAAATAACATTCTGCAGTGATGGAAATTTCTGACTAACAGCCTAATTAGTAACTATGTGTAGCTATTGATCATTTGCATTATAGAGAATGAACTTGAATTTAATGCACTTTAAATGCCTCTGATTGATATATGTTATTTACTAATGAATTTCCTCAACATTGTCTCCAAGGATTTGCATACAGTGGTATTTACTAAATGTGGGTGATTGAAATTTTCAAATTAAGAATTCCTAGAGGTTGTATTCTAAAGAAGAAAATACTCTGCTGCCCCCTGGTGTTTGAATATGACCTTGCATGCCACCCAGAACAACTACCGTTAACATAATTTGGGGATAGAAGGCAGATTTATTTGAACTGTAGCTGTAAATTTTAGGATGATAACAACAACAACAACAACAATTAAGATTTTTCACTTTTTGATTTATGTATTTGAAATTATTCCAACTGAAAATTAATGGTCTGGAGCTATAGATTCAGGTTAGTGGCAGAAATTTGTCTAGTATGCATAAAGGCCTGAGTTCAATACCCAACACTGAAGAAAAATAACATTTCACATTAAAGCGTGATGTGTTGTATGGACCTTTAATCTTAGTACTAAAGAAGTTGATGCAAAAAATGATTTTAAGGCTAGCCTGGGTTACATAGCATAACTGTAATTCTAAAATAAGCAAAATATAAATTAAAACAGGAGGGTGATAGGTTTTGTAATTTCTGTAGGTAAGATAGTGATCCAGGGGTTGCTTTTCTAGTCTAAATCCAACTCTAATGGCCAGAGAAGCTGGGAATGTCAGCTCAAGATATTCTTCCCTTCAGCCTATTCAAAGATAGAAGGTAGATGTATTTTTTTTTCTTGTTCATCCTTCAACATTTTAGATGAGAGCTCACTAGACTAGAGAGGACAATTTTCTTTGTCAATCTATTGGCTCAAAAGTTAGCCTCATTCAGAAACAACCTCATAGACACACAAAGCTAATTTTCCCTCAAATATCAGGCTCCTCTTAAGCCCACTCCACTTGACACAGATTTATCTCTATACTTAGTTTATGAAAACATCTAAGAAAGTCTGCAAGCCATGTCTTCTTCCTCTCCTTCCGAATTATAGCATGGAATACAGTGAGGAGAAGAGTTTGCTGTACTTTTAGCACCAACAGTGATCTCAAGGCAACATCAGCTGTGTCTCATTTCAGCTCTGGAGAAATATACAATAAGGAACATTAGAAATAACAGAGATCCATGATAAAAGCCACAAGTGCTGTTTTATCTCAGACATTTTCCCTCATAAGTTACCACTGGCAAATAGTTTCATTATTTCCATAAACAAGTATCTGCAAAGTGCCCACTATATGCCATACCTTGTGGTAGACAGGTGGCGAACCCCTTCTACAGTCAAACAGAAGGTCCGATAAGTGTGAGCCTATGGTAAAAGAAGAAGTGGAAAATATAATGAGGTTGGAAAGTAGAGAGCTAAAGCTGGGCGAGTAGCTCAATGGTTAAGAATGTACGCTGCTCTTGCTAAGGACTCTAGGTGGCTCTTAGCACCTGTGTCAGGTGGCTCACGACCCTCTGTAATTCCAGTCCCAGGGAATCTGATGCTCTCTTGGATTCCAAAGATACCTGCACACACATTTATGCATCTTCTCCCAGATACACATTCATATACACGTAATTTAAAAAAAAAACCTTTAAAGTAACTCAGACACTTGCAGAAATGAGCATAAGGCTTTAGCCAATGTAGCAATTTAAATAATGAACCTGTATGTTTAGAAACTTATCATGAAGTGGGAAGTAAAAGGAGTCCAAATTTGTTTAGAAATGGGGACTAAAGCTCAGAGACTAACACAAAGGAAATAATACAGCCTCATTCTCTTTCTAATAATGAGCCCAAACTTGTAGCACAGACATAAAAAAGATAAGAAAAGGGAAATAAATAAGTTGACAAGAAATAACATCATAGATGTTAGAGTGTTTTAAACCATTCCAATAGGAAATATTTCTACTAATGTGCTTCAGGGAAAGAATCATGTTTTGAAATTCCAGGTAAGCTCAAAGGAATGGATATGAAATCTATGTTAAAACTATTTTAATAAGATAACTTGTTTGGAAAAGTCAGAATAAATGAAACTCTTTGCTATACTTTGGGGTGAGTCTTTGACAGCATAAACAGAGATTTTATATTGGATCCTAAGGGAAGAAAAAGATAACAGCGTATTTGACATATTTCTTATTAAAAAGCTTGCTTTTAAAAAATGTATTTTGCATCTTGGTAGTAATTGCAAATTTACCTTCAAAGAGAAGTAGCACTTCAGATCTTAGAACTCCTACAAATACTATAATTATAACAAAATGAACTTTCTACATATAATCGATCGTAATTGCTTTTTGGCTTCCACACTGAGTCATTAAGAATAAATGTCAGTATTTATAATGGTACAAAATGAGTGTTGCTGCAGTGGTAATGATTTCCAATGTTCTAAGAGCAAGGGCAAAAAACTGAAAATGCACTTAGAGGAGGAAGAGAAATATGAAAATATGTTACAATCCTGCCCATCTCTGAGCCTCTGGGACCTGGAGACCAGAGGTAAGCTTGTCTGAGAACTCAACAGTTGTATCTGAAGCACGGTGGGATCATTTATGTAGAATCAATTGTTTCAAACTCTTCCTTATAGATCTTAAGTTTTATCTTCAATATTATACTCACACAGCTCGCATTGAAAGTGCTGTTATTTACTAAATTCAGAAGCACTCTGGAGTACATGAATAATGTAGTGTATTGTGCTCTTAAATGTGTTTGCTCTGCTTTATTAGCCACATTGTTTTTAAGGCCCTTCTCAGTCATCCCTTAGTTCCTTGGTCACCTTGATAAGCCAAGATGTCATTTTTCTCAAGTTTTTTGAAACCTCAGCAAAATCAGAATTACTTAGCTAGGTGTCAGTTATCTGACAGTGTTCTAGGTAATTTCAGTGGTCAGTCTGACATGGAGTCATCTGAGAGGATCTCAACTGAGGGATTGCTCATATCAGATTGTCACGAGACTATGTCTGTGAGAGACTGGCATAAGTGATGGTTGATGTTGGAGTGCCCAGACAACTGGGCTCTATGCCTAGGGAAGTGAATCTCAGTTGTACTAAAGCGCTGGCTGAGCCAGTAAGGAAGCAGGAAAGTGAGTCATTAGGCAGTGTTCCTCCATGATTTCCACTTCACATCCCTGCCTTGAGTCCCGGCCTTGGCCTCCCTTGGTGGTAGCATGTAATCTGTAAGATGAAATAAAACTTTTCCTGTCCGTGGTGATCTGATAAGATGCAAGGGATTAGTTCAATCTTTTTGTATCTGTAGAGGCCTGTTTTGTGACCAATTATATGGTCTATTTTGGAGAAGGTACCATGAGGTGCTGAGAAAAAAGTATATTCTTTTGTTTTAGGATGAAATGTTCTATAGATGTCTGTTAAGTCCATTTGGTTCGTAACTTCTGTTAATGTCAAAGTGTCTCGATTTTGTTTCTGTTTCCATGATCTGTCCATTGCTGAGAGTGGGGTGTTGAAATCCCCCACTATTATTGTGTGAGGTGTAATGTGTGTTTTGAGCTTTAGTAAAGTTTCTTTTATGTATGTAGGTACCCTTGCATTTGGAGCATAGATGTTCAGAATTGAGAGTTCACCTTGGTAGATTTTTCCTTTGATGAGTATGAAGTGTCCTTCCTTATCTTTTTTGATTAATTTTGGATGAAAGTCGATTTTATTTGATATTAGAATGGCTACTCCAGCTTGTTTCTTGGAACCATTGGCTTGGAAAGAACCCAGATGTCCTTCAACTGAGGAATGGATTCAAAAAATGTGGTATATTTACACAATGGAGTATTACTCAGCTATTAAAAACAATGAATTCGAGAGGTTCCTAGGTAAATGGATGGAACTAGAAATTATCATCCTGAGTGAAGTAAGCCAATCACAAAAGAACACACATGGTATTCACTCACTGATTATTGGATGTTAGCCCAGAACCTTGAAATGCCCAAGATTCAACTCACAGGCCACATGAAGCTCATGAAGAAGGAAGACCAAGTGTGGGTGATTCGGTCCTTCTTAGAAGGAGCAACAAAATACTCAAGGGAGCAAATATGGAGACAAAGTGAGGGACAGAAACTGAAGGAGGGGCCGTCTGAAGACCATTCCACCTGAGTATCCATCCCATGTGTAGTCACCAAAGGTAGATGCTGATGTGGAAGTCAGGAAGTGGATGCTGATAAGAGCCTGATATGGATGTCTCCTCAGAGGTCTGCAAGAGTCTGACATATTCAGAGGCAGATGCTCACAACTAGCCATTGAACTGATAATGGGGTTCTCAATGGAGTAGTTAGAGTGAAGACTGAAGGAGCTGAAAGGGTTTGTGGCCCCATGAGGAGAGCAACAATACCAACTAACCAGAGCTCCCAGGGTCTAAACCACCAGCCTGGGAGCACTTAGGGAGGGATCCAAGGCTTCAGCTGAATACATAATAGTGGAGGGCCCTGCTGGACATATGTGGGAGAAGAGATCCTTGACCTCATGAAGGCTGGAAGGCCCACGGGGTGGGAATTTTGAGGGTGGGGAGGTGGGAGTGGGGGGGTAGGTAGGGGTCACATCCGCAGAGAAGGAGGAGGGGCGAGGGGATAGGGGGTTCCTGGGTGGGTGGGGGATGGGGTAAGGGGACAACATATGAAATGTAAATAAAACATCCAATAAAAAAGAAAAACCTTTTCCTGTCTAACTTGCTTTTGGTCAGAATGCTTTATCACAGCAAGAAAAAGTCACCACGATAGATGGTCACCCAGATTAACGCCTCAGACATTTATCACAAGTGAACAGAGATGCTGTTTAAAGATATATACTTTCTCATCTTTTGAAACACTAATCCATAATGACTAGATAGCAGACCCTTGGGAAAACAGAAGATACTCCATCTGTTTTCAACTAATGCATCTTTCAGTCTGTAGATTTACGGCCCCATTAATATAACCATTCAGAGAAATCACACAAGAGACATGGATTTTTTTTTAAAGAATAACACCAAAGACTAATAGTGCTAGAAACCTTGGTCCTTCACTTAGTGGTTCTCATTACAGACATTCAATGAGCATGTTACTTGTTAATGTGATGAAAACACATCGTTACCCAAAAATGCCTAGTGACTTCAAACAGACTTATTCTGGAGTCTGTGTTCCTCCTGATCTGACAAGGAAAATCATCGTATCCTAATGGCAGTTTCAAGCTTCAATTTGCATTTTGAAAGTATGAAGAAGTTGATGAAAATCTTAGATACAAATAGAAAAGAGTCCAAGACCTTAACACTTAACTGCAGTGCTGAGTTGAATTTTATCCACACAAAATGTACTGATAAATTGATTTAACATACAGTGAACTTAATAATGGGGTGACTCATCTAAATGAGCCCAACTTATTTGTCTTCTACCATTTGGTGGAGGCAATTTTTCATTCTTTACTTCCTGTCCCTCACTAGCTGCCTCCTGCATCATTATCCAGCACCAACTAGGCCAAGCATCTCCCAGGGCTTTTTCTTTACCATGAAGAACGCCCATGACCTCTTCCTAGTTCTTTCCTAATGTTGTTGTGTTGACCAAGAACTGAAATTTTAGAATTTTAGGAGTTGGAAGAACATAATAACTCTCTTGATCCATTGGGATTTCAAAGTACAATGTTGAAAAACTCTTTCTAAACTTTCCTAAGAGCTAGGAGTATAAGTCAGTTTTGTATCTATTTTCTAAATACGAATAAATAGGGGGAATAGAAGACAATAGCCATTCCTTATGGCAGTAACATAGTTTTTAGCAATGTTACAATCTAGATTTAAAAAAACAAACCGTAAAACAGCCTATAAAATTAATTGTGGTATTGCTCATTTTTTCCTGACTTATTTATACTAACCCAGTCTCAACTTTGGCTGATTTATACATCTATTTCACAGCATTTAAACTAAGTCATGTTTTTTTTTTTAACCACCTCAACTTTATAATGTATGAGCTGCTTACACCACACTAAATAATTAATGAGTGTATGCAAGGCTCTAAAAGCAAAGCTTACATGGGTAAAATTGTTGATTGAATATGACCATCAGCATGATTCATAGGAGTTTCTACTCAAGAAACTTCTGCAACACTAACGAGTAAGTATATTGAGTGGGCATGCTCAGCAAAGGATGAGTGCTAGGATGTCCGAATGCTAAAGGTGTAGTAGTATGGGTTCATTATAAAAATGAAACAGGGGGCCAGTCTATAACTGTTTTCCAGCACTAAATTTAAAAATCTGAAAGTAAATTCATTTTGTTTATTAGTGAGGCAAGAGTAGAAATACTCGATTTATTTCCAGGGGTTCCCAGACAACCATGTTTGTATATCTACAATAAAATATTGGTGATGCTATTATTTTTTATGAGACACAGTCTTGCTGTAGCCCAAGGTGGCCTCAAACTTGAACTACTTCTGCCTCAACTTAATGAATTCTGGGATTACCGGTGTAGGCATCATGCCCCAGATGTTGATACCTATTGCTGGCTCATGTTTTAACTCACCTGTCCTTTCTAATCAATTGTTGCTCCCATGTTTTCTTTTACCAACTTCTGATAGTTTTTACCCCAACTGCAGTTGAATGAGTAATGTTACCTCTACTACTCTGCACCCAGAAGAAGTTCTCTGTAGTGTTTGGCAAGGCTGGACTTCACTGTGTAAGACTGAAAAGTTAGATGAGGAACCTTCTAATGAATGAAAGCTCACCTTTCATGGTAAACAAACAAGAAAACAAACAAACAAACAAGACTGACGAATGAAGCCCAGGAGTCTAGTAGTAACTGGAACAAAACCTCTATGTGCAGCCTTGCCTTGAACTTTTTGCAGAGCAGTGGCTCCACAGCTTCCGTGGGAATACTCAGAGAGACAAACAATAGTCACCCTTACTACTCAGCTATAGCCTCCTCACCTTTTCACTTCCTGTATCTTAAGCAAACAGTTATTTCTTGTGCTCTGCTGGTGGTTTTACTTCCTCAGAACTGCTCCAGTGGGATTGCAATCACCAATAAACCAGGCACATTAAGCTTTAACTTCAAATTTATTTTCTATTATTCTTGCCTGAGCCAGTGTGACTAGATGGGTAGTGTTTAATATTTAATATAATTTCAGTCCTAATGTAATTTTCAGTGATGTAGGATTCTGTTTGTTTTCCATTAGAACACCCATGGATAGTGGTTTAGGACTAACTCCCCCAAGAAACTTGAGTTTAAAAATTCAGACACTTATCCAGGAGGGTTATTGGTGTGCCCAGAACAGTTCCTTCCAGGTTGCCCAAGTGTGACAGAAATACTGGGAATTACAATTCATTTTTTTCCTTCATTCTAGGATTAGGATTTCTTCTGAAAGTAATGGAAATAAAAATGTGATAAGATGCAAATGAAGTTGAAAAAATTAGGAAGCAAACTTTGAGAATGGTTCAGGACTCAGTTGAGTGAAAGGTTTGGCTAAGAAATGGGAGGCTAGCCCAGACTGCTTTAATAAGGGCACACCAACTCTAACTATTACAAATGTAACTACAATAACCGTTATATACTTGTGATATTACATATCACAACTGATTTTACAAAAAACATTTCTCTTATTTTATCTGGACATAATCGTGAGATACTGACCAGCCATTTGTGTTTAGAAAAATATTTCTTATTGGTAGGTCCTAGACACTAGGGAGGAAGCCAAACGGTTATTCTTGTAAATGGACATGGTATCCAAATGGCTTCTAATGGCTTATTGGTGTGCTCATAAATCAGAGCACCTTCTCAGTCTGTGAAGCTTCTCCTAGCAGTAGAGGAAAGTAACACAGAGACTCCATCAAGTGGTCAGCATGAAGAAAAAACAAGACTGTAGAGTGCTCAGCTCTAAATCAGACATTCCTATCTCACCTCAAGTCTCAGGGATCTTTGCAAAATATAGGCCAGAAGGACCATAAGAAGCAAAGGTAGACAACTTCAAGACACGACAGGAAAGATGAACATTTGAATGTGCAACTATTCTGACAGCAGGCAGAAGACCTCTTCAAGCTACAGCTAGAAAAAAAAATCCACTGTCAACATAGGGGCCAATATTATTTGGCAGCTGCTTGGAGAGGAAGAGTTAGGTTTTTAATGTTGGGACCCCTAATAGGGTGACAACACACCAGGCCTGAACCCCAAGACTAACTGGACAACACAAATGAGAGTCCACGACAAAAGAAGACAATGAACAAAGTAACTACTCTACAACCACAAAGAGACCAGGCCCAGAATTTGAGGGAGATGTCAACATATCTTTAGAGAAAAAGAATTCATCTGCCAAGTAGAATGAAAATTATTAGATAAAGGGAGATAGTGCACATTTTGTTATCTGATAAAACATATTTAAACATATATGTGTGAATATGTGTATCGTTGCTGTTGTTTACTTAAGGAAAATAGCATGAGGTAAAAAGAAAGTATGAATGAAGGCTTTTCCCTAATTCTGAACGTAAAATATAGTTATTTACTTGCCAAATAATAACATGTGAATTCTATTCTATTTAACTCAAAGCTGAAATATGATATGGCTTGTTTTCTTTTACATACATTTTGTCCACTGTGCTGGAAACATTTTAGTTAAGCAGAAGTCATAGATGTGTCACTGATGATCATGAGTTAATAATTTTCAGATACATAAATTTGAAAAGGAGGAGGCAAAATCATTTTAATGTGTGCTTATTCTAGGAATTTGAAGTAGGGCAAACTGAAGCACTTACTGTAAAACTCAAGATGATAGTGGGTTGCCGACTAACAGAGAAAAATAGTATTGTTTCCATATATAACGAGAGCAAAATGAAAAAGTACATTATAAATAGTACATTATAACAGCCACAAAAAAAAAATAAAAAATGTCCTAACAAAGTGTAGCAAAAATGACACTGTTTTGGGTAAAAAAAAGTGATGAAATGAATTCCATGCCACTAGACACTATTAATCATTCCACAAAGAATCAGTAAGCCAAAAGATAATTTTACTGTACTTCCAAGATCAATTTACAAATATAATACTACTTCAGGGAAATGTCAAACATTTACTTATTTTTGGAGATTTCCAACCAACTTTTAAATGTTTAAATTCAAAAGGAATGAATAAACAAAGAAAACCAATAAAACAGCACCTAAGGTTAAATACAACATAAGAACATTTATGATATTTCCAAGAAACAATTCTTTGGTTCATATGGTTTTCTTTTTTATTCATTTAAATTTTGTTATTAATGCATGCTAGTTTTTACCTACTTTAACCTCTGGTAGTTCTTCCCGCCTGTTATCTCTAAGTTCCATTGGTTGTTCTTTTCCTAATTCTTTTTTTTGTAAAATGAAGCTATTGATTTGAGATCTATCACTGTGTGTGTGTGTGTGTGTGTGTGTGTGTGTGATTGTGTGTGTGATTGTGTGTGTGATTGTGTGTGTGATTGTGTGTGCGATTGTAAAGCCTTTGCTTTGCTACCTAGAACTTCTTTTAACTGCTCTGTTCGCATAGTGCAATTTCAATGAAAATCTCAACACAACATTGTTTGCTTTGAATTTAACCAACAAATCGGGTATAAACGTATGTTGTAGTAAATAGCCAAGAACAATAAAATAACTTTAACATGAAAGGATTTATGGTGTAAGACACAAATACTTATTTTAACGCTACACAGTCATGTGAGGATAGACAACTCAAACGTTTATCACAACAGAGCACTCCCACTAGTAAAGACATGTGAATATTCAAGAGTTTATTCTGAAACTTATATATGATGCTGTATATAAAGAATAGTCTAGCCAATATGTGAGAGCGATAGACTGTACCCTAGAAAGATAGAAGACTTAAATACAAATACCATGACACTATTATTGAGATATGAGCAAACATCCATTCACCCCAAGTAAGGAACTGACCTCAGACCAAAGAAAGGAAACCACCACCAAAGTTCAACTTGATGAATCAATGGATTTTATGATTTAACTGATATACACATGGAGAATATGAATGCAGATCCACAAACATGCACATTTGGACCTTCTTACACCTAGACACAAATATAAAATTAAAACAAAGTATTACTATGTGCTCTCTCTATATAATATAAAATTAAATATCATATAAAATAATATATTACATATAACATATTATAATATAAAATAATATTTTTAGGAAATCATAAAATGTTTATGTTTTACTTATTCATCCATGTGTACTTATTTTTTTATTATATTTAATTTACTTTTTAAAAGTTTTCTTCTTAAACACAGTATAATAGCATTTATTTTAAACAGAAATATATGTAAATTAATCTCTTAAATTATACCACAGACTCTCTTAGCATAAAACTTCCACAAAGTAAGTAAAATCTGTACTGGTAGAAAGATAGAAGACTTAACCCAAGTAAGGAACTAACCTCAAAAGAAATGAAGGATACCACCACAAAAGTCCAACTTGATGAACCAATGGATTTTATTGAGGTTATTTGCATAAATATGAGTGAAAGAGTTATGTACAGCAGCAGAAATGACTCTGAAAACTATGTTATTAACCCATCTACAGCTTAGGTAGCAGTTTAGAAGAGCTTAAAACCTGCAGCACACTGCACAACTTGTTGGCATCATGCCAGAAAGGAGATTATCTCTTTCAGGAAGTCTGGTTGGTCTGAATTTTTTCTAGGCGGCCCATCAGCTCTCCGCATCCTCCAGGCAGCTCAGGTCACCTCTTCTTCCAAGAAGCTTAGTCTGTCTTTTTGTCCAAACACCTCAGCAGGTCTGAGCCCCTTCTAGGCAGCTCAGCTTGTCTGAGAATGCCCTTTAGCAATTTTTACACCTTACAGATGCTGAAGACAGAGGGCTTTGTTGAATCAGTTTCAAGGACTTCTTGAAGCTCTTGAATGGTTTACTTTCTGAGTTTAATGACAAAGGGTATTGATATGAAGGAGAGCAAGGGGGGATATTCATGGTTGAAAGGACAGAAGGAAAATTATGAATTTTATTATAATCTCAAAATATAAAAATAAAGAGCCACAAAATAGTGGTTTCTTTGGGAGTAGTTGTTGAAAATTTGTTGGGTACTGGTTTGATCTGCAAATTGGTTGTCTGGTTATGCTATGTCTGCACTGTGAAAATTCACTGAATTATACACTTTCATACATACATTTCTATGGACATGATAGAACTATATCTTATTAATGCAGGTAAAACCTTAGTTTTTAAAAGAAATTACACTTTTAACAATATCCCACCAGGGAAAACCTCTATGCTACTTAGGCAGTGTCAATCAATCCTAGTGGTTGAGTCCTCACTGCTAATGCTTTTGGCACTTCTAAGGCACACTGAAGCACGCCAGCTTGTGCAAAACCTTTGCCATTACATTGTTTTTAATGGAATGTTCTATAAAGGACAGAGGGTTGCATTCCTTTTGATAGAAATCAATGCTGGCACTCCACCTTGGTATCAAGGGAAACTGGCAATAATGCACTGTTCCATTCTGTCCCAGCCTTGCTATGGTGGTGTAAGAGATGGAGCTGGCTACCTTCACAAACTTTACAAGTTTGTTTTAAGAAGCCAAAGCTTATGTGGTGCCGTTCTGTTCTTTTCAGAAAACATGTGTTCCTGTCAGTCCTTGAATGCCGTATTTTTTATCTTTTTTAACTTCATTATTCATCATATCCAGATGTATGTAAACTATGATTGATGAAGCAAGACTATGCTTTCTATGTGAAAATGAATATTCCTTCAAGCCTTGCCTCAACATATCTGGATTTTCTAAAAACCAGTCGTCCTTTAAATTTAAAATGCAGAAGTTTTTCCTATCAGGACTCACGGGTGGACTATTTCTACCATTTTTGTACACACACACACACACCACAGACAGACAGACAGACAGACACACACACACACATACACACACACACACACACACACACACACACACACACACACACACACATGCATGCCTTCCCTAATCTACTCTTTCTGTATAGCAAGAGTGTGCTATCCATAATGGAAATTCCTTTTGCCTTTGCGTTTCACATACTCATCTCTAAGTAAAAGCACCTTTCTCTGTACTCAAATTTCATAGCAGCAGCTAAGTCTCTGAGGGTTCAGCTTCAGGCAACAGGGCATTAAAATGGTCATAAACTCATCCACGCTTGTCCAACAGACTTCTTCCTAGCCAAGAACAATTCCTACTGCTTGAAACAGTGTATCTACAAAAGTTTCATTAAACATATTGCTTATTCTACAGTAAAGTTTTAAGGAGAAGATTTCTCAGTTTTTTTTTTCCCAGTGAAAATAAACAAGACTGAAAAGAGACATTACCCAACACATTGTTTCCTTGGAGCTTTGTCTCAGGCTTTGGGTCTTCTCTGAAACAGCAGATTGGGTGGAGAATTGGCAAGGACAATAAAAGTTCCTTAATACAATAAAGTTTACTTGTCTTTATGCTACTTGAAGTTACTCAGAGACCAGAAGCCTATGGCTTCAAGCTATTAATACCTTACTGCAAAAGGATTAATTGTTAGATTCTCTCTCTCTCTCTCTCTCTCTCTCTCTCTCTCTCTCTCTCTCTCT
>NW_021604636.1:872498-931869 GCF_004785775.1 Grammomys surdaster | reverse complement strand
CTCTCTCTCTCTCTCTCTCTCTCTCTCTCTCTCTCTCTCTCTCTCTCACCTCACTGACTCTCTGACTTTTACTTTTTTACAGTCCAGCTTTTGCCCCCTCCTGGTCTGCCCTTCCAAGTTCCTCATCCCATTTCTCTCCTCAAGTCTCTAAGAGGATGCTCCAACCCCTGCTACGCCTTCCTATTCCCTGGGGCCTCAAGTCTTTCCTAGGTTTGGCACATCTTCTACCACTGAGGCCAGGCCAGGCAGTCCTCTGCTGTATGTATATTAGGGGTCTCAGACCAGCAAGTGTATGCTGACTGGTTGATGGCTCAGTATCTGAGCTGTCTTAAGGGTCTGGGCTAGTTGAGACTGCTGGTCCTCCTATAGGTTGCCCTCCCCCTCAGCTTTTTCCAGCTTCTTTCCATAATTCAATCAATATGGGTCTCCAGCTTCAGTCCAGTGGTTGGGTGTAAGTGTCTTGCCTCTCTCTGGCTATGCAGGAGGGAAGTTTGGAGCAATCAGATTTTATTGAACCAGCAGAAGAGAGCCATGGATCTCTCACAATAGGAAAAATTTTGCACAAGCAAATATGTATAAACACACACACACACACACACAGAGAGAGAGAGAGAGAGAGAGAGAGAGAGAGAACTTACATTCCTATTGGGTCTAGCCATTTGTCTCATGAACTTACATACTTAGACACACACCTATTCTTACATATGTATATATGTTTGGTTGATGAAGCAAATGGCTTCACAAGTAAGCTCCATAGAGCAAGTGGCAGTGCAGAAAGAACTGATTTGTTCTGGATAAAAAATAAGCTTTAAACTTATTGCTAGGGAAAGAAAAAAAGAAAATTCTTCTGCCCCTTTATTGCTAAATGAATTTAAAAATCTGTCTCATTGTAAGAAAAGCTTGCCTGCTGCTTTTTGCTTTCTCTGTACCTTCTCAGTCTTTCCTCATCTGCCCAGCTCTTCGTCTCTGTAATGCTTCTAACCTATCCTCTTTTGCCTCCTCAATGCCATCTTTCCTAATTTTTTGTAATGTTTCAGAATAGATCATATGGTATACCAAAAGTTCCAATAAGATCAAACATCAATTCAAGTCAAAAGTCAAACAAGAAGTTACAGTAGAGATGATTACATGTATTTTCATTGAGACTGGCTATCTAAGTAGACATTTATTTTCTGTCAAAGCTCCACAGGTTCATTGAGGCTTTAAACTATAAGTTAACATTGAAATTTTGTATAGATAAACCCAGTCAATATTTTATCTTCTGTCCTTGCACCTACAGTAAACTGTTCATTTCCAGATTCTGGCCTTTAGTTAATGGTTTTATGTCCTAAAGCTATGAATTCCTAAATTGTAAATCTGTATCAATATCTGCTTTCTATCTTATATCAGTAAACTCGTGACACATGAAGATGGTTAGAATCCTATTTTCAGTTTCCATATGACAGATGGCCTTAATCATAATTCTTATTATAAAGGGCTCAATAATTATTAGTACAGATTTAGGAATTCTTATAGAATCATCATTAGGAATTATCTATTTGTCTATATAGCATCACGAAAAGAGAGTACATCTTAGTTGATCTTTAGAAAATCTGCCCACCAGGGTGGGATGATATCCAGGGATTGTTATACTGATTTAATGATGACAGGAAAGGCATATCAACAGAATTAATCCTGAGACTTGCCCCGCAGACGTTGCCTCAATGAGGTTTATTCATCACCGTTCCATGTTGAAACATCTCTGGACAATCGCCTGCTAGGCTTAATCTTTCCTAGATGGTTCCTGATAATTTTTAAGTCATCTCTCTTGATAGTCTCCCCAACTGAAAAAGCAAATAATACTACCTTGTATAGTCAACTGTAAATTTCACTCCCACATGCTGCTGCTATTTGTGTAGTTTATTCTCAAGGAAACCTCTTTTCAGACCATAACACTTCTATAAGCTTATTTCTCATACAACTGAAGATTCCAATACTGATATTACTTACATGGTTCTTCATGGTGTGTACCATTCCCAGATCTCTTTCCATTATAACACCTACTTTAATGCATCTCAGTGGCTCTCTTTATATCATTCTTACAACAAGAATGATTTCATCTTACAAGCTATGTTACTTGCAAGAATTATCCTTTCTATCCCAGAGAAGTAGCTATTGACTATCCTAAGTAAATCAAATTCTTCCATTTTTTTCACCCTTAGAGTTACTTTAAGAGTCATTTTAACACACCCAGGCTACTTTATCATTTAATCATGTGACTTTCGTTACTCTCCTGCATACATATTAAATAAGAACCTGTTGTCTTGTTTGGATAATCTCAACACCCAACTGTTTAACAATTTGTGGGGATGAATGAATGAATAAAAGATACTCATGTGACCACTATAAAATGAACGAAAATAACACTGGTAAAGATAACTATCAAGCTTGATGACCCAAGTTTAAATCCCAAAACCCCACAGAATGGAAGGAGAGATACGGCATTCTAAAGCTGACCACCACACATAGTAAATAGCACGCTTCCTGTATCCTCTTTCTCTACAAATAAATAAGTAAAAACATACATACATATACATACATACATACATACATACATACATACATACATATATATGCAGAACACTAATTCTAGCTGAGAAAAAAACAAGAAAATGTTTTCTTAGAGATTCAGGAAAGATGCTAGTGGTGGGTAGCACTGATTTGGGGAATTCTAATAAACATAAGTATCTTGGTGGAAAGCCAGTGTATGTGTGGAAATACACAATAGCAATGGAAATCTAATACTATAGCTATTTTTTCCAATAGGGCTTTGGAAAGCAGGAAAAATTAGTACTGACTCCCTTGAAAGATTCAAGTATTTTACTGTAGCTGAGGCAAGAGCTGACTAAAGCAATTATTGCAACCTTGAAAAAAAATCAAAGAAATCCAGTTTTGTTCTTAGCCAGTGTTTTAGGAGATTTTATTCTCAAAACAGTTGAGAACAAAATTACACCAGGAACAAGAGCGCACCACTGAGAGGAAATGGTGGTGATTCATGCAAGTAAAAGTATATCACAAATTATTGATTTTGAAATTTATTTAATTTTAGTTAAATTAATTTAAAAACCACCCATTTATATTCTATATCATGTGAGATTGTCAGAATAAATACAAAAACAGCAGAAATTCAACAGTCAATGCAATTCTGATATATATGCTTCATTACAAAAGAGAAAATAGGGAATCATATCATTCAAACTGAGTTCTTGTTGTAAACCAGAAGCAAGGCCATCCTGATATGGATGTTAGCATCTATAATTTCAGATCTAAGATGGTTTAAACCGTAAGACCATGACATCAAAGCAGAACAGAGTGAAAAGAAGAAATAATAAACAAAACAAAAATAAGAACTTTTGCATTTTCCTATGTTTATTGTTTTCTCTCATGCATACACTAAGATAGTATATGACCAATTATTTCTTTCCCACTCATGTGCATGTGTATATGTAGAAACTAAATATAAATACAGTTCAGAGTTATCTGTCTCTTCTATTTATTCCACACATAATCTCTACCTATTATCTCTCAGGCAGAGCCTTTGCAAAGATGGCTGGGGACATATTTAAATATTAGAAATTTAATCTTGATGTAGACTTATATCTAAAGGTAACTGATTACACATATGACATTTCCTATATGTTATTACTGGTGATGCCAAACCCACAACCTGGAAGGACTCCATCTTGACAGCTGACTGTATCTGTTAAATGCTATATTGCTAATAATAAGCCTTACTCCGTAGAGTAATTTAAGATAGAACTCTCAACTTGCCAGATTTCAGTCTCATGGTATTTAAATTTAGGAATAATTCTCAGAGGCTACTCTTTTGCTTTTTCAGTTGTGTGGTATAAGCTGACAGTTGGTGATCTCACTAGATGATGCCAAGAGAACTTATTCCTACCTGACTGCATGAATACCTAGGTTTCATGAAGGTGTCAATTAATTTATTTAGGCAAGATCTGCAGAGCTCAGATTCTAAAATGAGAAGACACCCATTTAAAATGTCATTGTGAAAAGGGGAGTTAGTTCTTCCTCCTCACTGTGGTCACACGTTGGCCAATTACATGTATCACTTAAAGAATGAGCCTGTATTCCTGAGTTAAACGCTTTCTATAAAGGGATTTGTACTGAACAGAAATGAAATGGACAACTATTCTTTTTTTTTAATGTGGCTGCTCTCACATCAATCATCATTTTGTAGTTGAGCTTCATTATGTCAAGCCATTCATTTCAGTGATGACTGTCATTGACCCTGGTAATTCCTTCTACAGTCTTCCCAATTTCCCATTGTCTCTCATTAAGTTCAGTTCTGGTTCATTTCATGGACAGACTGCAGCTTGCCAGCTTTCATCATAGTGAACTACTTAAGAACTCCCCCACAAATTTATCAAATGAGAGGGGGACATCCGGAATATTCAGACTTCAACTGCCTTTGGGTGTACTCTAGGCAGATGGTGAAATTTTTAAATAACCTGGATTTGCTATCAACCAGACTCAACAATGTACTGTAATTTCTACGGTTCCCACCATCAGGAAGCCTGCGTAATTAGTTACTCTTTTCATCTTTGAGAACTTAACAAGTAGAGTCCAGAAAAAAGGCCAGTAAGTATGAAAATTAGATTCAAATGTTTTTTACCAGTAAAACTGAACTGAAGATTATGATAGGATCTGATTCTTTTATTAATTTACTCAAATCAGTGTTTAGCTCTGTTCCATGAACTGCACATTCCGAACTGTAAATGGGCTTATGTGGAATTAGCAATTATCAATATTGGCATGGTTATATAGCTGGAATAGACAGTTAACACATGGCATGCAAAGCCCATCTCTTTTGCTTGTATATCATTAGACAAAAGAAGTTTGGATGTTGTGCTAACATCTTTGCAGACACAGACATGGATCACCACAATTACCCAGAACGTACACACTAAGAAGCAGTTTCCGCAATTCAAGATTAGTTGGGAGATCCAAATACTCTGGCTGAAGTAATAATAAAAATGTGAATATATCTTTAATGCGGGTTTTAGAAATAGTCAGACCTTGGAGCTTGCTAAAATTACTGAGAATATCCTGTGTTTGAATAAATAGTTAAGATATTGTTCAAAAATTATTAGTTCTTCACAAAAGTCTTGAGCACACACACACACACACACACACACACACACATTTCCTTTTTTTCAGTAAATTTCTCCTGTATTTCTCATGTTATAATACTTATGGTAAATGCTAATCCCTCCCTTATTAATGATGGAGTTAGCAGTTTTCTTCTTGCCTCAGTAAACATATTATTGTATCATACAGTATGCGTTATATATTATTTTCTTTTTTATTTGTAATTTTAGCTTTGTTTTCTTTCATTTGATACATATTTGACTGTGTTCTCTTATTATTTCTAAATAACTGTGAGAAATTTAAATTATTTTATCTAGATTTTTTTTCCTTTGAGAATATGATGAGGTAGTATCTTACTAATATGATTTAAGATAATCATCTTAGTCAGGCAATATAACTAAAGATAGGGTGTTTGCCTAGCATGTAGAAGCAACCACCTTGCTAGGTCACAAACACATTCTTCCCTACACAAGAATATTAATTTTAGCTAAGCACATGACAAATATCCTACCAAAAATATAATAAAGCTTATTCTTTATTTAATGAAATTAAGATTCTCAATATATCATATTAGATATGCAATTAGAATCATTGATTGTATTATTCATAGACTCTATGTCTTTTTTTGTGTGTTTTATTTACTATGCCAATCAATTCCGAAGTGAGTGCATTGAAATCTACTTGAGTTTAGGAAATAAAAGCAGTAGTATGACCTCATTCATGCATATACATGACCTGATTCATGCATATGCATAACTATTTTTAAACACGTGCAATCTCTGGTTTCCAGTACTAATGCCACTTGTACCTTGCATAACACATCAATTTTTACCAAACAAGAACTTCTGTTTCCTTATGTCTTTTATTTTTTGTATATTTTTCACATATGTGTGCACAAATGTGGGTGTGTCCGTGTGAATTTACATATGTGTGGCTTTGGAGGTCACAGGTCAACATTGAGTCGCTTACTCAATAGCTGCATGCCTTATTTATTTAAAAAATCTTTCTATGAGCCCAGAGCTCACCCATTCAGTTAGACTTGCTGACCAACAAGCCATGAGTTTCCTCATGTCTACTTCTCCAGAAATCAGATTATCGGTTCATGCTGCCAAATCTAGCCTTTTTATGTGAGTTTATGGGATCAAACTCATGTCTTCATCCCTTGCCTGCCAATAAGTTATTTATTGACCCATCATTCTAGGTCCAAACCTTTCTATTTTTCAACCTGATACATAACTGACTATTTCCCCTGAGTGTCTGTAAATTATTTTAGCTATTTCTTGGTTATGAAAGAGGGTTCTTTTGCATGAACTTGTCTCATAAGTATTACCTAGAAACAGACAACATTACTGACCCAATCTGCTATGCATCACCATCCAACCTCATGCTATATATATAATCTGTTTCGGAAGTCACAGATTTTCATGTCTCATATGTGATTCCACAGTCAGACACTAGGTGTTGCTAAGATCTCACCAACTACTTGTATAGTATTTGATGTGTATTTAACCAAATCAAACCCAAAAGGCAAGACTTTTTATTTGTTTGTTTGTTTTTACATCATTTTATTGAATCTTTTATAAAGACCAAATTTGACAGAGGGCTTTTTAACTCGGCTATAGGTTTCTTGTTGCAAAAATCTGTGTGCTGCTGAGGAACAGACAGATATAGGAGAGATAAGCAATCAAGCTCCTATGCCCAAGTTGCCCAGGTATGACTATGGGCATCCCCCGAGCCTCTGTGGACTATCAGTTAATTAACGATGGGGCTCAGGCTCTGCCTATCAGGCTCTAAATCTTATGGCTACCATGGCACGGGAATTTGCCAAAGACAAGATTTTGCTGAAGATAGAACATCATTGACTTCTTTCAGAATAAGTCCAAATTCCAGACCAGTGAACCAGCTAAGTGGTTTGCTGATTCATTATCTATCAAGTATAATGCAAACTAAATGTTACAGATTTTGAGGGAATATGGTTTAAGAATATTTTTATTAGTTAATTATTGTATCTTATTCTAAATTTTAAATTGTATCCTCTCATACATATATCTTTATTTAACCTGCAAATCAATTGTTGACAGTGGTCTAGTGGAAAAAGTGCATGGTTACGGAAAAGAAGGTGAAGGTACTTGGGAACCTAGAGGAAAACAAATGTCTTAATCTATCTATTTTGTCTGATAGGAAGGTAGAATTACTCAAAAATTAAAACAAAACAACAAAAACAATAAAATCCCATGCAAAAACACCAATGAATTGTAAGAAAATGCAATAACTAAGAAAGAAATACAAGAAATAGAACCATAAAAGAAAATGTAATATGTCAAATACTGGACAGGAAGGGAAAATAAAACATGAAAATTATAAACAAAATTTGCAAAGTAACTTGGAGGAGTATTAATAAGTTCAAGAAAACATAACAGAATTAGAAGTCGCTTTACAAGAATTTATTTCTCAATTCAGTATCCTCAATGTCCCAGACCAAACCATGTAGTGTCAATTTGGTGCACCTAGTAAGCACTTTATCTGGACAGAAGGCACCCTTATTTCTGTGCTCTCATATGATAGAGAAAAAGGAGGAAGGTCAAACTGAATGTGACTGAACTAAAGAAGTAGAAACATCTGCTAAACAAGAGAAGGACAGAAAGTTCACTGGGAAAAGCAAAAAAAAAAAAAGAAAAGAAAAGCAGCTAAAGGGACAAACTACCTGCTACTGTTCTGTTAGAGGAACATAGCAATCAAATGATTCCCAAGGACATTCTGCTACACTCATAGATCAGTGTCTTGTTCAGCCATCATCAGAGAGGCTCCCTTCTGCAGCAGACTGGAACAAAGGCAGCGACCTACATGTGGACAACTGGAAGAGAGTGAGAAACCTCTGTACACTCAGTCCTAAATGGGAAATCACCATCAAATCCCTCCCATTAGAGCTTAGAGAACTCTGCAGAGGGGAAGGAAGAAAGTATAAGAGCCAGAGGAGATAGAGGACACCAAGGAAACAAGGAAACACAGCAGGAGAGATGCACGTATGAACTCACAGAGATTGGCAGCATGCACAAGGTTTGCACAAGTCTGACCCAGATGGGGTCCCAGTGCTGAGAGTGGAAGAGAACACAAGGCCACGTCTGTAACTCAGTGCCATCTTCAATTAATAATCATTTATGAAGGAAACATTTAGTCTTACTGGGGATACAAGGTCTGGTCAAATGTCTATCATTGGATTTCCAAGACAAAATGATCTTAATCATATTTTTTGAGGTTCTTTGACTAACAATGATTTATCTTGAGATTTTTTTCCTTATACTACAGGACTTTTGCTTATATATTATTATTTCTGATTTTGTGTTTTTATGGGATTTCTGTATTTGTCAAGGTGTGTGTCACTGAGTCTTGTGCTTTTCTTTTTCTTTTGGACCAAAACCTTTTTTTTCTATTTGTGTGCTTTGTTCTATTTAGGCATGTTTGTTTTTATTTTATCTTATTTTCTGAGTATTTTTTTCCTTTTTATTGTTTTAGATGCCTGTGTGTATTCTTCTCAGAGTGAGAAAGAAAGGGTGTAGGTTTGGGTAGGTAGGAAGGTGGGCATGATCTAGAGGAGGTGGGGGAGGATATATTGTGTGAAAAAAATCATTTTTCAACAGAACATACAGAATTGGGAGCAAAGAAATTTAAAGTGAAGCAATGGTGAGTGGCTCCTTTTCAAATGTCATTATCTGCATGTATGATATTCTCAAACAATATGACATAATTTAAAAATACTGATGTGGATTAGAGAGCAGATTTCAAGGGTCACCACATGCTGAGGAAGCACTGACAACTGGTAGCCACAGGGGGAGAGAATGAGAATAATTTATGTTTAGCGATGTGGCCACTGGAAGATTTCCCATGTCTCAGATTGCATGCCTATGTGTATATGGGCACCACTAATTGTTCTCAGTAAGATAAACAAACAAACAAACAAACAAACAAATAAGAAAGACATGGTGTATATGTGTATGGGGTTTCTGGGAATAGAGAAGAAGAAATAAGATATGATTATGATAAAGTTATATTGTAAACATGTGTGAAATCTTTAAAGAATGTGCACAATTAAAAATCATGAATGGGATGAAGTTGAATCTTCATTTTTTTTCAATAAAAAAAGAATAAAGATAATGTGCTATAAGGCTTAAGGGATTTAGCATCATTTTTAAGTTGTTTTCTCAAACAATGCCTTGAATACATAACTATATTACAGTTTTCAAGCAGTAATTCAAAATTACTCTTCTAGACTCACGTGAATTATTTTTAATTTGCTAGATGCCAGTCAAGAATTTTAAAGTTCAAAATGGAGTAATTATGGTTTTTAGAAGAATTAAGTCATTTTATGAAGCATTATTGCAAACAATATTTCTTCATAGACAAACTTTAAAGACTTAGTCAAATTTTTTAAAGAGGATCTATTTTGTACAATCAGCCAAGATTATGTGTAAGTTGAGTTTTTTCTTTGTTTGTTTAGGGATTTTCCAGATAAGTCTTTCCCTTTGTAGTCCTGGCTGTTCTGGAACTCACTTCATAGAACAGACTATCCATGAACTCAGAGATCTGCCTGCCTCTGTTTCCCAAGTGCTGGGATTAAAGACATGTACCACCACACTTGGCATGTATGTGTCTTCTATAAATCATTAATTTAAGGGATTTGCTTTAGGTGAAAGTGCAGTTTTATGCTGCCTGATGGGAAGAGAGTTAATTTTCAAATAAATTAGAAAAAACAGCATTTATAATTTTTATGACTATTTAATCACAGAGAAACATATCTAGTTTGGTATTAATAATTCAAACTTTACTCAGATTTGTAATAAACATTTTCAGTGTAGATTTTACAAAACAAATATAAAACTAGTCATTTTTGTAGATCTTTTTTTCAGATATTATAACAAAGATATCCATACCTTTATGTTTAGGGAAATATATATATATATATATTCAAAATAGGACATGATAATGCCATATTCATTAAAAATATTAATGTTAAACAATTTTTTAAAAAAATTCAGACATTCTACTTCCTATAACACATTTTTAAAAGCAATGAGTATACTAAAATTAATTGGATTAGAGAGTTATTAGCTATCTTTTAAGCTTTGAAAATTAGCTAAATCTAATTTCATATATCATTAAATTTCAAAATTGTTTACTCTATCATGTTAGTAAGTTTGTAGTTATACATGTGCTATGAAATTTTTATAGTGTTGCTTATTTTTAAATTTATCCTTTTACTAGAATGAACATCTAGCTATAAGTTGATTCTGTGAAAAACAAACCTCAATCTTCTAAGAGTTACATTTGAAAAGAGCAAGGTTTCTGATGCTACTAGAGTGAAAGGTAACCACCCACGCAGCTACAAACCCTGAGATCTACAACAGTGACTCGCTTGCATGAATGCTGGAGAGAAAGGCCTGCATATATACTTTGGCTATATTAGCTACTGCCTCTATAACACTAAAGAAGTCACTTCAATTCCATTTTCTTCATCTGTAAGGTACCTAAGTCCCATGTTTGACTAAAGATGAAATGCGATAATGGGACCATTGGTTCTATACTTATCGTTTGTAAAGGATGGTCTGTGTGCGGTGACCCCATGAGATATGAAAGCTCCACACAACTTTTTTGATTTCTGGAACCAGAGCATCTAAGGCAGAGCAGTCTTTTAACATACACACTCTGCTCTTGTTCCTTTCACACTGCTGAGCTTCAGTGATGTTGTGCTTCTCAGCAGAGCATAAAATAAATGGAAGGCCTGCCTGGTCACATGATGAGAAGCCTAAGACCAAGCCCTGACTCCACATCATCCTTTCTCTGTCTGGTTAGACAATCACTTTACTTCTGTAATTGGAAAGATGAAAGTCAACACTTTCTTGGAACTTTCTATTTATTTTTTTTCTATTATCCAACATACCTGGTAGAATATTAATGTCCTGTTTGCAGAAATAAATCATTACTGACCAGGAAACAAATAGTCACATACTTTAATCAATAATCATTTTGAATTATTTATGTGACATCATTTAGTCTTAATTGCTAAAAGTGCAAACATAATTCTTAATTCTACATGGGTTGGGAAGAACATTTATAATACAAACTCTCCCTAATTTCATGTAAAATGGAAATAGAATCTTGTCATAGAGGATGGAAATAGCTATTATTCCTCTTCTTGTTCTCTGTCTGAATCCACGTTTTCTCATGTCAGCTTGTGCCTATGGTTCTGCCTCTTTGGTCTTCCCATGTTTAACATATATTTTTGCCTAAGTAGTTCATGCCAGCCAAGTGCCTTGATGTTGGAAGATGTACCTTTTAATCTCCCTGTGTAAATGCTCTAGTTAACTTAGGAGAAAATTACCAGCTGTCCTAGTTTGGGTTTAATGCCTTTCCATTTCAATCAAGGTCATAGAGCAGGTACTCACATAGAAGCGACGACAAGATCTGAGGATCAATAGATGTTATCTGCATGGGTCAAGAGGATTTTTACTATTGGGCATTCTTCAAAATAGAAAAATGTATCATTCATAGAAAGAAACTTAAAATGCTAGCAAAGACTGAAATAAAATACATCAGGTCACATCTAACTTTATTTAAAATTCCACACACTAGACATCCTATTTAAGTACTACATAAAAAACAAACAAACAAAACAACAGCAACAACAACAGCAACAGCAAAACAAAACCATCCTATGGAAAGTCATGAATTCCCTAACAAAGACACTACATGGAATCCTGAAAAAAAAATGTAATGAAAAAGCAGATGATATGATGGTAAACTTAAGTGACCCCAAAACTTCCACCAGAGAACTCCTAAACCTGATAAACAACTTCAGCAAAGTGACTGGTTATAAAATCAACTCAAACAAATCAGTAGCCTTCCTCTACATGAAAGATAAACAGACTGAAAAAGAAATTAGGGAAATGACACCCTTCACAATAGTCGCAAATAATATAAAATACCTTGGTGTGAATCTAACCAAGCAAGTGAAAGACCTGTATGATAAAAACTTCAAGTCCCAGAAGAAAGAAATCGAAGAAGATCTCAGAAGATGGAAAGATCTCCCATGCTCATGGATTGGCAGGATTAATATAATACAAATGGCCATCTTGCCAAAAGCAATCTTCAGATTCAATTCTTCAGAGCTAGAAAAGGAAATTCTCAAATTCATATGGAATAACAAAAAACCCAGGATAGCGAAAACTATTCTCAACAATAAAAGAACTTCTGGAGGAATCACCATCCCTGACCTCAAGCTGTACTACAGAGCAACAGTGATAAAAACTACATGGTATTGGTACAGAGACAGGCAGGGATTAATGGAATAGAATTGAAGACCCAGAAATGAACCCACACACCTATGGTCACTTGATCTTTGACAAAGGAGCTAAAACTGTCCAGTGGAAAAAGGATAGCATTTTCAACAAATGGTGCTGGTTCAACTGGAGGACAACATGTAGAAGAATGCAAATTGATCCATTCTTATCTCCTTGTAAAAGTTCAAGTCCAAGTGGATAAAGGACCTCCACATAAAACCAGATACACTGAAACTAATAGAAGAGAAGGTGGGGAAGAGCCCCGAATACTTGGGCACAGGGGAAAAGTTCCTGAACATAACACCCATGGCATATGCTCTAAGATCATATTGAATTGACAAATGGGACTTCATAAAATTGCAAAGTTTCTGTAAGGCAAAGGACACTGTCAATAGGACAAAACGACAACCAACAAATTGGGAAAAGATCTTTACCAATCCTACATCTGATAGAGGGTTAATATCCAATATATACAAGGAACTCAAGAATTAGACTCCAGACAACCAAATAACCCTATTAAAAAAATGGGGTGTAGAGCTTAACAAAGAATTTTCAACGAGGAAACTCGAATGGCCGAGAAGCACCTAAAGAAATGTTCAGTATCCTTAGTTGTCAGGGAAATGCAAATCAAAACAACCCTGAGATTCCAACTCACACCAGTCAGAATGGCTAAGATTAAAAACTCAGGTGATAGTAGATGCTGGCAAGGGTGTGGAGAAAGAGGAACACTCCTCCATTGTTGGTGGGACTGCAAGATGGTGCAACCACTTTGAAAATCAGTCTGGCGGTTCCTCAGAAAATTGGACATAGCATTACCTGAGGATCCAGCTATAACACTCCTAGGCATATACCCAGAAGATGCTCGAACATATAACAAGGACATATGCTCTACTATGTCCATAGCAGACTTATTTATAATAGCCAGAAGCTGGAAAGAACCCAGATGTTCTTCAACTGAGGAAGGGATTCAAAAAAATGTGGTATATTTACACAATGGAGTATTACTCAGCTATTAAAAACAATGAATTCAAGAGGTTCCTAGGTAAATGGATGGAACTAGAAATTATCATCCTGAGTGAGGTAAGCCAATCACAAAAGAACACATGTGGTATTCACTCACTGATTATTGGATATTAGCCCAGAACCTTGAAATGCCCAAGATGCAACTCACAGGCCACATGAAGCTCATGAAGAAGGAAGACCAAGTGGGGGTGATTCGGTCCTTCTTAGAAGGAGCAACAAAATACTCAAGGGAGCAAATATGGAGACAAAGTGAGGGACAGAAACTGAAGGAGGGGCCGTCTGAAGACCATTCCACCTGAGTATCCATCCCATGTGCAGTCACCAAAGGTAGATGTTGATGTGGAAGTCAGGAAGTGCTTGCTGATAAGAGCCTGATATGGATGTCTCCTCAGAGGTCTGCAAGAGTCTGACATATTCAGAGGCAGATGCTCACAACTAGCCATTGAACTGATAATGGGGTTCCCAATGGAGGAGTTAGAATGAAGGCCATTGGAGCTGAAAGGGTTTGTGGCTCCATGAGGAGAGCAACAATATCAACTAACCAGAGCTCCCAAGGTCTAAACTACCAGCCTCGGAGCACTTAGGGAGGGATCCAGGGCTTCAGCTGAATACGTAAGAGTCGAGGGCCCTGCTGGACATAGATGGAAGAAGAGATCCTTGACCTCATGAAGGCTGGACACTCCAGGGGGTGGGAATTTGAGGGTGGGGAGGTGGGAGGGGGGGTAGTTAGGGGTTACATCTGCAGAGAAGAAGGAGGAGGGGTGAGGGGATAGGGGGTTCCTGGGTGGGTGGGGGATGGCGTAAGGGGACAACATATGAAATGTAAATAAAACATCCAATAAGAAAAAAAAAAGCTCTTCTGAGAACTTCAATGTCACATTAATTTGCTCCTCTGCTTCACTCATTCTGTCTAGATGATCAAGGAAACATAACATTTAGCTCCATCTTAATCAAATCTGTAAATTACTCTTCAAATCTCCACCAAGTAGGTCCTAGTGATGTTTATGATCATGTCAAAATTTGCACATAGCTATCTTGATGTTGGTACATAAGTTAATATTTGATAAAAGATTTAGCTTTGAAAGCTAACTATGACATCAAAATATAATCCAATACTGATGTTGAAAAAAGGACATCACACTCTATTCTGCAAAGAATCAATGACTTATCTGGAATTTAGGTAGAGATTAGAATAGTAAGATGTGACATTCAAACACAAGGAGCAACTCAGAGAATAACAGTAGTTTGAACTCCTAACAACAGCCAATTCTCTGGTAAGGATGCTAAAGTTTATAGTCCAGTAGCCAGTATTGTCAACCATTTTGCTTGATGTTCATTTTTGAACTTTTAATGAGGAAAGATTTTTTTCATACATTATAATGTCATTATGGTTTCTTCTATCCCAACTCTTTCCTGATCCTCTTTACCTGTCCTCCCACTGATATTTACACATTTGTCCTTTGCTCATGACTATACAAACAGGCATCTAATAATAATTAATAATAATAAATATAAAATAAAGTTTGACAAGCCACAATTAGGACAAAACAAACAAACAGAAGAAGAAAATAAGCCTAAAAAATCACACACAAAAAAATATCTGTACAGTGATACACACATTTGCACACACAGAAATTTAATAAAAACACAAAACCAGAAACTATAATATGTATGTAAAAGACCTGTAAGGAAAAAATGCCTCGATAAAGCATTAGGAGACAAAGAACCTCCAAAAAGATCACTGAATTTGTTTTATGTTGGCCATCTACTGCTAGTCATGAAGCCCAGTATTAAAAGTGGTTTTACCTCAATGAGATTAATTTTTCTTTTGTGAGTGATTGTTAATTGGAGAAAAGGTATTGGTTAGGAATGTTGACTTTTGTCTACTTTCATTCTCAGGGCTGAGACCCCATCTGTCATAGACCTAGGCAGGCCTTACGCATGCTGCCATGGTTTCTGTTGGTCTATGTTTTCATCAATCCTGCTTTATTTAGAAGGTCTTATTTTCTCAGTTTTCTTTATCCCCTTCTGGACTTAGCATCTTCTGATCTTCTCTACTACAGGGTTCCCCAAGCTCTAATGGAAGCCAATTGATGGTGACATACCATTAAAGACAGAATGTTTAGAAGTCTTTCACTTTCTATACTTTCTCCAGCTGTGAGTTTCTGTATTTATTCCCATCTGATGGAGGAAGAAGCATCTCTGATGATGGCTGAGCAAGAAACCGATCTCTGAGAAGAGCAGAATGTCCTTGCATATCATTTTACTGTTGTGTTCCTTTAGCAGAATAGTAGTAGCTAGTTTTCCCCTAAGTCCCTGGACTGTCCAATCTCAGGTTCTTTGCCACTGAAGCAGTGGTGAAGATGGGTTCCCTATCATAAAGTGGATCTTAAATCCCCTTTTATACATATAGTTTTCAGGATGTGTTGACATAAAACTTAATAACCTGTCATTTTTATGGCTGAAACCTACTGCTTTTATGAGAATAAAATTTTTAACTATTCAGGTCACTCAGTTCTTCTTGAATTACCAACATATACAAGATTTCTACTAGATTTTAGGCTAAAGAACTAAAAAAATTACTGTAAATATTTATCAATTTGAATTATATAATTAATAAGATAAAAATATGCCAAAGCAGTTATTTAGTACTAGTTTCTGAATGTAGCTAGTGATAGCACATGTAGGTTTTATAAATATAAGTGAACAAAAATGTCTTAGCAGTACAATCTACTAACAGATCTCACCTAACCCTTAGGAATTGGCCATCATCATTAGCATCACCTTACTCATGTGAACTTGACAGAAGATCTCTTCTGTATGGGCATCAAGGTTTCCTGCCAAATGGCTGATGTCAAGTATTAAGTTAACAATTAGCAAAAGGATGAAAAGATTTTTGTTCTTGTCTTTACAACATGTCCCAATCCTTATTATCTTAGGCGATATGGTAGTTTAAATGAGAACTCTCCCAAATAGGCTTGAGTTTAAAAACTCTTATTCTCAGTTTTCTGAGAAACTGACAAACTGATTTCCAAAGTGGATGTACAAATTTGTACTTGCAACAGAAATATAGGAGTGTTCCTCCTTGCCCACGTCCTTGCCAGAATGTGATATCACTTGAGTTTTTGATCTTAGACATCCTGACAGTTGTAAGATGAAATATCAGGGTCATTTTGAATTGCGTTTCCCTGATGATTAAGGACATTAAACATTTCTTTAAGTGGTTCTTGATGATTCTAGATTCCAATTTGATAATTCTGTTTATCTCTGTACTCCATTTTTTAATTGGGTTATTGGGTTGTTGATGTCTAATTTCTTGAGTTCTTTATATATTTTGAATATTAGCTCTCTGTCAGATTTAGGGATGGTAAAGATCCTTTCCCAGAATGTAAGTTGTTGTTTTGTCATATTGACAGTGTCTTTTGCCTTACAGAAGCTTTTCAATTTCAAGAGGGGCCATTTATCAAGTGTTAATCTTGGAGTTCAGCCACTGGTGTTATGTTCAACAAACAAGCTGTTTCCTGTAAATAATTTGAAGGGTATTTGCTACATTCTGTTCCATTAGATTTGGTATATCTTGTTTTATGTTGAGGTGTTTGATACACTTGCACTTGAGTTTTCTGCACAGTGATATATATGGATCTATTTACATTTTTCTACATGCAGACAACTAGTTAAACTGGCACCATTTGTTGATTTTTTTTCCAATTTTCAATTTTTTCATTAGCTCTTTTGTAAAAAATCTAGTGTATGTAGGTGTGGGGGGTTATTTCAGGTCTCTGGTTTAATTCCATTGATCACCCTGTCTGTTTCTATGTTAATACCATTCAGTTTTTGTTCCTATTGAACTGTAGTAAAGCTTGAGATCAGGGATGGTGATACCTCAAGAAATTATCTTATTGTTCAAGATTGTTTTAGCTATCCTGTTTGTTTTTTGTTTTTACATATGAAGTAGAGAATTACTCTTTCTAGGTCTGTAAGAATTCTGTTGGAATTTTGATATTATACTACTCTGGCCTATACTTAAAAGATGCCCCACTATACCAAAGGGACACTTGCTCAGGTATGTTCACAGAAACTTTATTAATAATAGAAAGAACATGGAAACAATCTGGATGTCCCCCAACAGAAGAATGGATAAAGAAAACATGGTACATCTATGCAATGAAATACTATTCCAGCCATTAAAAGCAAAGACACCATGCATTTTGCAGGCAAATGCATGGAACTGGAGAATATCATCCTGAGTGAGTTAACCTAGACCTCAAAGGACATGTATGGGGCCTAGCATAACTGTCCTTTGAGAGGTTCCACAGATCAGCTGACTGAATCAGAGGCAGAGACCTATGACCACACATTGGATGGAGCTCAGGGACTCTTGTGGAAGAGTTGTGAGAAGAATTGAGAAACCTGAAGGGGCTAGGAGTTTTACAGGAAAACTAAGAATGTTGGGGGCTCTCAGGGACTGAACCATCAACCAAAGAGTATACATGGGATAGATCTATCCCCAGCCCTGCACTTATGTAGCAGATATACAGCTTGATCTCCAACAACTGGAGTAGGGGCTATCCATAAAGCTGTTGCTTATCTGTGGAATATGTTCCCAGTTACTCTAATTAGCCTGACTTGTCTGGCATTAGTGGGAGAGGATGCACTTAGCCCTGCAGAGACTGGATTTGACAAGGTTCAGGGATATCCTATGTTTTCAGAGTAGGAGATTAGGGCGAATATGGGGAGGGGTCTGTGTGAAGGGAGATGTGGGCAGCAATCAGGATGTAAAGTAAATAAAAAAATAAAAGTAAAAACAGTCGAGAGGAGCAAAAGGGAGACACTTGTTCCTCAGTTGGTGGCTCTTCTTTGAGGATACTAGTAATCTTTCAGAGGTTTGGCTTGCCAGAGGAAATAAGTCACTGGGGGCAGCACTGAGAGTTTATGTCCTTACTACATGTCCAGTTCATTCTCTGTGCTTCATGTTTGTGCTTGAAAATATGTTCTCTCAGTCTCTAAATTGTTGTCTGCTGCCATGCCCCTCCTAACATTGAACACGCTCTACTGTGAACCATAAGTCACATAAATTCTTCCATAAGTCACTTTTGGTCATAGTATTTTATCATAGCAACAGAAAACAAACGAGGACAGTAGAAAATTCATATTTGTGACTGATAATTGGAATAACACCATGACCTTGATTGGAAAACCCTGTGGGTGTTAGAGTTTAACTAGTGATCCTATTGTAAAAGTCAAATGCACAAAATGCATTTTAAATTCTGTGCTTTTCGATTCAGCCCCATTCAAATTCTGAAGACATGGATGAAATGCAAATAAATTATTTTCTTGAATTGAATAACATATAATAGGGATTTTTCTTACATTATAAAAGCTTTCTAACAGATTTCAGGTATATTAGATGATAGTTTATTGAAAATAAAATATTTAAATCTAAAATCCCACTATGTTGTAAGTAGTATATTGATTAAAAGTAGATGCAAGATAAAGCACATAGAATATTATAAACATATCTAGGGATGGTGTGTTACTTGTAGTTGAATATCTTTTTTAATATAAGATATTAGTAATTAAAACACAGTACAAAATGCTCAGAGATTGAGAATCAACAAATGGGATCTCATAAAATTGCAAAGCTTCTGTAAGGCAAAGGACACTGTCAATAGGACAAAATGGTAACCAACAGATTGGGAAAAGATCTTTAACAATTCTACACCCTATAGAGGGCTAATATCATATATATATATCTCAAGAAGTTAGACTCCAGACAATCAAATAACCCTATTAAAAATGGGACAGAGTTAAACAAAGGATTCTCAACTGAGGAATACAGAATGGCCAAGAAGCACCTAAAGAAATGTTCAACATCCTTAGTCATCAGGGAAATGAAAATCAAAACAACCCTGAGATTCCACCTCATACCAGTTAGAATGGCTAAGATCAAAACCTCAGGTGACAGCAGATGCTGGTGAGGATGTGGAAAAAGAGGAACACTCTTCCATGTTGGTGGGTTTGCAAGTGGTACAACCACACTGGAAATCAATCCCATATATAGTCACTATCTGAAACTCAGACACTATTGTCGATGCCAAGAAGTACATGCTGACAGGAACCTGATATAGCTGTCTCCTGAGAGGCTCTTCCAGGACCTGACAAATACAGAGAGGATGCTTGCAGCCAACCATTGGACTGTGCACAGGGTCCTCAATGGGGGTCCCCAATAAAGGAGTTAGAGAAAGTACTAAAGGAGCCAAAAGAGGTTGCAACTCCATAGGAAGAGCAATAATATCAACCAACTAGACACTCCTTGAGTTCCCAGGGACCAACCAAAGAGTACACATGGAGGGACCCATGGCTCCTGCCTCATGTGTAATAGAGGTCGGCCTTGTTGGGCATGAATGACAGGAGGGGCCCTTGGTTCTATGTAGGCTGATGCCCCAGTGTAGGGGAATTCGAGGGTAAGGAGTCGGGGGTGAGTGGGAGGGGGAACACTCTTATAGAAGTAGAGGGAATGATAATGGGATAGGGTGTTTCAGGGCAGAGGAACTGGGAAAGTGGATAACATTTGAAATGTATAAAAAGAAAATATCCAATAAAAAAAGTACAGAACTGGTACTGTTGTGCATGAATGAGTTTGTTAGCAATGTTTCTTATTCCTTCCTTTTTTATGGATTTCTTCTTTCTGCATATTTAGTTATCCATCTTTTTAGAATCTTAAATATATACCCAAATTATCGTTTTTATATCATTTAAAACTGTGTTTGCATCATGCTTACAACGACTTTTTAAAAAAACATAATAAAAGAAAAAGTACAAAATTGAGTCCATTTAATCTCATTTCTTCAGCCCTGTCTAAAATGTGAGATTTATTAGACAAGTAAATTTTGCATGTAATTTTGAATTTGATTTATTCCTTTCAATTGGGGAGTATAGCAACATTACTGGAAAGCTAGAAAGCTACAATATACTGCTCTGCTGAGCTTACAGAGGTGACCTGCTTCTAGATCTAAAAATACATTGTTATTACAATTTTTAAAATTATCAAGGGAAGGTAACTGTTCTTCCCCAAATGTTGTATCAACATCTTGAAGGTAAGAGAAAATTACAAAGCATAGGCTATAGATCATTTTCAATACCATTATTGTAGATTTATTGGTATTGGTTTCTAAGGCTGAAGAGAACACATGTATATGTGTTAATATACAGAACTATGAATGCTTGTCCATTTATTTTTTGTATATCTTACACACACAACATTATTAGATAACAGTTTTCAATCAGAGTGTGAAAGCATACAGAGAACTTAATTTAGTTTACCTTTGTAATATATTATTCTGCAAAATGAGACAAAGGAAAGAAACCCAAGAAGTTTATTAGGCTGCAAGTTGGATGAGATGGAAAGTTGTGATATTAAAATATTTCATCTCGAAAAACAAAAGAAATAATTTTAAAATGAATATAAATTAATTAATAAGCAATCTCTCTGTAAGTAAACATAATATTATCTTTTCCCACATCCCTTTAAAAATTATTTCTTCTTGAGAACAGCATCTGAAAATTAAAATGTATCAAAAGCTTTGTTTTATTTTTTCCTTGAATATAATTAAATTGAATTCCTAATATTTAAAAGAACCAGTCACTTAAGAGGGTCAAGCTATTTTATTTTTTTCAATGATAAAAGTCCAGCAATCTATGTTATAAAATTGTTATCAGAACCATAAAACAAGTAAGTCAAGGGGAGAAAACAAATAACTCATTAATGAAACAAATAATATCTTATCAAATAAAATATTGAAGCAGACTAATGGATCATAAACAAATAAGCTTATGCTATATTAGACAAAATTTTTTCTAGTCTGTACAAAATGATAAATACTGAGAGAAAAAGATAGAATCATTTTCTATTTTAATTTTTTGAGAATTTTATAGATATACATTACATTTATAGCATTTTAGTTCTCCCTTTCTCCCTCCAACTCTTCAACACCTCTTGCACACTCCCTACTATATCTGTCTATCTATCTATCTATCTATCTATCTATCTATCTATCTATCTGGATAGATATATCCTTTTGGATCTACTTGGTGTTGCTTCTGTGTATGTTTGTTTAAAGTTGAAAGCATAGGATCCGATCAATTATCATGATTTATCATGGCATTCATCTCTGGAGAAGACTCTTGCTTTCGCAGCAGCTATAAATTGCCTAGAGCCTGAAGGTCCTGCACCAGGGTTAGGGCCTTGTGAGGTTTTGGCAATCCATGATGGTATGTGGATGGCTGTTATTTGTGTAAGTCTTGCATTACCCATTTATCAGCCAAAGTACATTTATGTCATTTCCATTTCCATTTCCCAGCTATTGTGAATGGAATGACAATGAACATGTTGGCTGTAAAAGGATCTGTGGCATAGGATGTTCAGCTCTTTGTACCTATGCCATTATGTGCCTTGGCTGAGTCATGTGGTCCACCTAGTTTCATCCTTTTGACAATTCTCCACAGTGATTTCAACAATGACTGCACAAGCTTACAATTCCACCAATAGTGAGTAAGCTTCTCATTTCTCTATATCCTTGTCAGTATTTGTTGCCAAAACAAAAGAATTCTGAGCAAAAAGAACAAAACTACAAGGATTACGATACTAAATTTCAAACTATATTACAGAGATACAATGATTGACACAGTGTGGTTTTGGCTCAAAATAAGACTTTAAAAAAATGGAATTAAATAGAAGATCTAACCCTGAAGCCATGCAACTGCAAGATGATATTTGAAAAAGAAGCCAAAATACATACCGGAGAAAAGACAGTGTCTTAGTTAGGGTTAATTTTGCTGTTTTAAAGCACTCTGACCAAAGCAACTTGGAGAGGATAGTGTTTATTTGGCTTCTGCATTATTGTTTATCATTGAAGGCAATCAGTACAGTAATTTGAACAGAGCGGGAATGTAGAGACGGATCTGATGTGGAAGCTATGGGGAGGAAATTCTTACTGGCTTGCTTCCATTGGCTTACACAGCTTGCTTACTTATAGAACTCAAGAACACCAGCCCAAGAATAGCCTCTCCCACAATAAGTAGAGGCCTCTTCCTCCAATCAAGTAGTAAGAAATGCCCTAAAGATTTACCTACAGCCTCATCTTATAGGCATGCTTATTTAAAATTGAGATTCTCTCTTTGATTACTTTGGTTTGTTTCAAGTTGATATAAGACTGTGTAATATAAGAAGCATGTTCAGCAAATGGTACTGGGAAAACTTGATGTCCACATGTAGAAGAATAGAAATAAAGTCACACCTATCACCTTACACAAAAGTCAACTCTAGCTTGCTTAACTTGAATTAAAAAAAAAACCCTCAACACTGAAACATTGAAAACTGAAACATTGAAAGCATTTTTATTTAAATGAATTAAACTGAGATCCCATAAACTGAGAATGAACTTCCTGTCTATTCATATCTCAATATCCAACATTACTTGTCACTGTATAGAAAATATATGTGACTGTGAAGGTTACATGGAAGTATTTGTTCCACATTCCACATTTAGAAACACAGGCATAATCTATACAGTTTAAAAACATACCCAAAGGGAAAGCAAAAGCACGTGAACTTTACTTATTTTCAAGTTAGATTAACTTAATTCTCCAGCTTTCCAGCCCTCCAAATTCTGTGGTGATGAGTATGTGATATCATGTCAGGCAAAAAATACCCCTCTAATTATTGTTAACTCATTAACTGCTATTTAAAAAGTGTTTATTCAATGGTTACAGAGCATCATACAGAAAGCTTGTATAAAACAGCAGACTATAAAAAGTCCCATGATTCCTTATATTTCAGTGTTTGTATGTCAACTATGCAAAGATTCTCTCTCTCTCTCTCTCTCTCTCTCTCTCTCTCTCTCTCTCTCTTTCTCTCTCTCTCTCTCTCTCTGTGTGTGTGTGTGTGTGTGTGTGTGTGTGAATGTGTGTGCATGTGCATTAGGGAGAGTGACTTTTAAGGTAATTGAGATGATACTAAAATTAAAGTAACTCAGCCTTTCAGACACGATGGCATGGAGTAACACAAGGTCCACGTCTATATACAAACAACAAGGAGATGTGGCATGAAAGAGAGGCCAGGATAATGCTGGTGAATATGGAGTTGAGAACCAGAGATGTTCCGGTGTCAATGAGTCAAGGAACAGTGCCAGAAAGTCAAGTCAGTACAGAGTGGTCTCAACATGTACAGAAGGCCAAGGCCTTATAGGATACACAGTTTGGCAGAATCTACACAAGAACAAGAAGACTGTACAGAACTTTGTAGATGGAACAACTAAGGGATCCTGCGCAGGCCCTGGAAGATTTTCTGATTTTAAGGAATATCAACTATTGTCCTGGTAGAACAGGCAACCCCCTCAATATACAAAAGTTGTTTGATTTCAAAAAACAAAGTAAAATGCAAGATTAGAAAAGATTGGTGTGGGACCATGAAAAGGATAGCTTGGTTTCTAGTGAAGCACAGGCTGGAGATAGACAGCTGCAGACCCAACAGGTGTCCATGTCTGCGAGAGTGGCATATATCTTGCCATGCTTCCGGATTCCAGGACCCTGACACGCAGCCAAGACCTCCACTGATTCGCCTCACATAGGGCAATGCCCCCTACCAGCCCCTCCACAGGTAGAGGGCATGACTACAGGCCTCAGCCTCAAGAGATCTCTATTTTAATAAGATACCTAAAGGCCAGAGGGTGTAGCCAATTAAGCATTACTTCCCAGACACTCCTCCCTCCCTTTTAAGTCAGGCCAGCCCTGAGAGAGAGCGGGGTGCAGCCAGATTCATCCACTTTACCACCATGACAATAAATCTTGTAAAACTATGGATTTCCTCCTGTCTTTGGGGCCTGCGGTAGAGAACCCATGGAGGGGTCCTTCAATTACAGAGCCTAATCTTTCGCCTGGAGAACTTCTCTGGGTTCCTGCCACAGAGGCCGCCAAGCGAGTGCCCTAACCGAGAGTCTCTGACCCATGGGGAGCTGTGTGCTTCGCCTTCTCATCTCTCTCAGCTGCTGGCTGGTTCCACCCACACGCCCACAGTCTCCATTCTTCTGGCTCTCAGCGGCATCTGGGAGCCCAAAGATGGACACTACCGGTCTCGAGGTCAGCCTCAAAGGCCCGGAGATCCCCCTTGAGAGTCATGCCCACGCAGGACATCAGGTTGAGATCTCTCCACGCCCAGGCAGAGTCCAGGCGGTTTCTCAGCCCAGCGTCCACCTGGCCCTGCGTGGAGTGAACACAGTCAAATTTCCACACTTCTGCTACCTTGAGAGGTGGTTCCAGCCAACTGGGTTGGCAGACAAGCGGGAACAAAGACTCTGCCCAACAGGTCCAACGTCTGTCCAAACGTGCGAGCTGATCACCCCACAGGTTGTCACTTTCTAAAGTCTCCCAGAATTATCTCAATAATACAGAACACTGTTAATTCATGAGAATTAAAAAATTAAGAAACTTGAAATTTACAATGTCTAGTATTCTATAAAAAAATTATCCAGAATGTTAATGACAGAAATAAATGAAGAGCAATTTTAAAAAGTAAACAAGAAAATAAAGTGAGGGATTGAATCCTCTCCCATGATAAAATCCCTACTCTGAATGATAAATGATTTTAGTCACAAGTGTCCTGAAAAGTGAAGAAATTAGAAACAGTGTAAAAAGACCAATGAATTTGTGATATTGAAATTTCAACAATTTAAATTAAAAGCAGAAGGTGAAACTTAATTAAACAAAGAAGCTAAGATCTGTGAGGCAAATTTGTGTGTTTCTCTCTGTATGTGTACATGTATGTGTACATGTATGTGTGTTTGCGTGTGTGTGTGTGTGTATGGGAGAAAGTGAAAGAGGGAGGGAGGGAGGGAGGGAGGGAGGGAGGGAGGGGAAGAGGAAAAAAGGAGGAGGAAGGAGAGAGGGAAGGGGAGGGGAGGGAGAAGGGGGGAGGGGGAGGGGAGGGGGAGAGGGGGAAGGAGAGAGGGAGAGGGGGAGAGGGGGGAGAGGGAGAGGGGGAGGGGAGAGGGGGAGGGGAGAGGAGGAGGGGGAGGGGAGAGGGAGGGGGAGAGGGAGAGTGAAGAGGAATGTTGCATCTCAATTTTTCTCCTTTGTCTCTTTTCATTGATAGTAATACAGATAGGAAACCATGCAGACAGAAACTACCATTTCTAATGGTAGACAAGTAATCTACCAAGAAATAATACATAATGGAACCTATAGACAAAACATTAAATATTATCATAATTTTATTTTTCATTTCAATAAGCTAGACCAAAATCTCAGGAATTTGAATAAAATTGGCACACAATTTAAAAATATCTATTTGTAATACAGTAGTGTCTCAAGAGAAGGGAGTCAGTAATAGCTAAAATGGTTGCAAATTATGATGAACATTTTAAGCAAACAGAATGGAAAAGCTTAATAGACAATAACTGAATAAGAAAACTGCAGTAGGATCCAATATAATAAAATTGTTTGAAACAATATTCTTTATTATGTACAAGAATGACAGTGAATATTTTACTAGAAATGATGCAAGCTAGAAGATAGCCAGCCACAGCTTTAAACTTCTAAAAGGAACAAAAATATCAGCCTAGAAAAGTATAGCTAATTGGACCATTTTTAAAAATTGAACCGTATGGCTGGAGTGATGGCTCAGAAGTTATACACAGTTGCTGCTTTTCCAGGCAGTAAAATCAGTTCCTTGCTTCTACTTCAGGCAGCTCGAAACCATCTGTTACTCCAGCTCCAAATGATTATGACATGGGCACATCCAGAAAAAGCCACATTCTGTGCAAGAAAACAAAGATAAATATGGGGTTTGTGCTTTTGTTATGGACAAGTCATGACAGAAATGATGACACATTAAGTGGTTATAAAATCATAAGCCCAAAACACCATAACTGCCAACACTACCAACAGCAGACAAGCTGCTATACACCCAGAGTCCCATACCCATCCAAAATTCTGCAACAGAGCTGAATAGATAAAGAGGTTTACAGATAAATGAACATCAACCTTATGTGTGGCAAACATTTCACAAGTAGTTGAAGAGGGATCTCACAATAGAGAGATGGGTCAAATGGAAAACACATCTTCATATTCTGTATACCTACTATATACAAGTTCCTTTTTTAAAGGTGTAGTCTTCATTTAGTTTCTTGATTTTTCTCTTCCTTTTTTGTCCAAACAGCATTTTTACTTTTTAAAAATCGCCTTCTTTATCATATCTCATTGTCTTCATATTCGTTTCAGGAATTAAACTGTTTTTCAGAGATTAGGTAAAATCACTATAATCAGAAATCAAATGAAGTCTTATGTCTCAGAAAATCTGAAGTTTCAGCAAAAATTTTAAGCTCCATTACACTTACTTATGCCTCATTAAATACCAGTTAGTGTCTTTAACACACTTAAGGGAAGCTAAGAAGAATCATACTTTCGAAAATTCTTGTTAGGTTTTTAGGCTTAAAAGATTAGTTAAGCATTGAGAGCTAATTAACCTGGGATCATTTAACACCCTTTCTTTATGGTTGATAGAACACTTACATTGTTAAATCAATATGGAAACTATTAAATAGTTTTAAATATTGTTATACATTTTAGCTTCATGAATCCAATTAGTCATCATAAAGACAGTAAACACTGTTGCACCTTTATTCCATTTTAAGGTAACTGTGCAAAATATATTAAGTTTGTAAGTTATTAACACCAATTAATATCTCTATTAAAATTAATCTTGTAACTATCGCAATTCAGAGATGAAGATGCTGAGCAGAGAAATCAGAGGCGTTTTCCATCCCAACCTGTGTTCAGTGTTGAGCACAGCTGCTAAAACCTCAAGTTGGAGATATGCCTTGGACCTGGAGTGCTTGGTACAGGCCTGGTTTCTAAACTCAATACTGGAAAAAGAAAGAATGAAAGAAAAGAAATACCTACCACAAAGTTTGGTCTCACACTTTACATCTACAAATAAACAAAACCGTTGAGTTGTCAACTATGTCAGATCAGCCGATTCTTAATGAGCAATTATTTGCCACTGAAGAGAGTGAATGACAAACACTGATATGCCGTTTGTTCATGAAGTGACGTATGTCTTCCTAACATATGAACTAATGCTAAATATTTCCCATACAGCTTTCAGAAAACTATTTCTTCTGAGAGTGTTTTAATCAGGTTTCCTTTGATCTAAATGAACCTATTCATCAGAACCTGATGTTGTAAATGGCAAATGTCATTTTAGAAGTCTCACTTCAGAGTTACAGACATGGTAAAGCTCAGAGTGTTTGCTGCTCTTGCACAGATCCAGAGTTTGTTGTTTGTTTCTGGGCATATATCATATGCTAGTCCAGCTAGGCCAATACTATCTTTCTACAAGTAGATGGTCCAAATACCCAGTAGTTGTTCTGTGCAGGAGGTTGAATGTCTCAGCTGATCTTCCTAATACATGTTGGAATTCCAGTAAAGTAGGATCTACTGTCAGTTAAGGAATAGACTTGGTAGCAAGAGGAAAGTAAACAGGCAAAAAGCAAGTCAGCCTCATTCTTCCATGTCCTTTACATGGGCTTCCAGCAGAAGGGATGGACTGGAGTACCGTGTGTCTTCCTACCTCAGACGATCCAACTAAAAGTGAATCTTTTCATTTCAAATGATTTAGTTATGAAAAATACCCCACAGGTTCACTCGGCCATTTAGGTTTTAGTTAATTTTAGATATAATGAAGTTAAGGAACAAGAATAACCATCGTACTTGTTTAGTTAGCATAATATAATCAATAAAGTACAATGATATATTTTGAAGAGTAAGATCTCTCTGGACAGCACAGAACTAGGAACAGAGGAGCTGCCTTATGGGAAACCGTCAGGTAGTCTGCCGTTGTTGATTGAGATTATCTTTATTGATAGGAAAGCAAAAGAAATCAACTTAGATGTATAAAACATTAATTTTTCTTTTCTAAAAATCTATATTGCTGTGTGATTCAGTCGTGTCAAGTAAAATCCCTAATCTGTCCTGAAAAAAAATATAAAACCATTCACAGGCAAGACAGAAATTAATGTCGAATGAAATAAGAATGCCACCTAACTTGAAATTTACAAGGATTTGATAATGTCTTGCCCTCTTCCAATCTTCCAGAACGAGTTATTAAATACTACTGTAGACCTGGCATACTGGCTTCTGCTTGGATCAACTGTAATGATTCCTAACTCATAGGAACAAACCTAAAGTATATTTTATTTTGGAAGAATACATCCAAACACCAAAGACAGTACCTGAAAGGCAGTCTATGTGTTTTATGACTTGAACATAACATGTTTTAAAAGTTCATGAGGTGATGACTTGATTCACGGCTGGTGGCGCCGTGGAAAGCTGATGTGAATGAAAGTGTCAGCTTCACAAGTGAGTAAGGTATCAGAAGGTGAGGTCCTGTTGGAGGAAGTCGGTCACAGGGTTACAGCATTGGAAGAGAAGCTGTTCCTCAGATCTGTTCTTTTTCTCTGCTCCCCAGGAGCTGGGAAGACAGCACGTTTATACTGTCAGGTTCTTTTCAATGATAACCTACATCATCAGAGCATAGAGGACACAATGAAGCAACTCAGTTGTGGACTTTGCCTTAGAAACTGTGACTCAATACAGCTGAGTAGTTTTTCCTTGGTATTTATCAAGATGGAGAATGTTTAATAACACTTGAAGCTCCCAATGAATGCCCTATACTGTGTCGCAGACCATATACCTATGTATCATCTGGCATCAAATGCCTTCTCTTCTGACCACTCAGTCACTGATTTTGGTTTTGTTTCAGTTCAGAGCCCACCCATAGTGACTCTAAGAAGGTTTGAGTATTTCATTCTCCAGAAAACTTCAGTTCACTAATATTTGGATTATCAGATTTCTCCAATGTGTTTTGTCAAGGCTGTATTTTCCCCACACCAAGTCTTATTTCTCATTTGAAACTCAGCTCATGGGCATAATAGGTTGAAATTTTCAGAGAACCATACATTACCAATGTCAGTGGCCAAAGGCAGGTGATCTTACACAGTGTAGGAAGTTGAGGAGGGATGATTCTATTGAAAAATAAAATTTAAAAATATTTAGGGATTCCAAGTTCTTGCTTTTATAATTTTCATGAAGACGTTTCTGAATGTTAGGTTTCAGGATTAATGTACATCTATTAGTAAGGGCACATTTAACGGGTAGTGCGACTTTTGTAATCATGTCCCCATTACCCATTTTATGACTATAGGTAATAATGAAACTTTTAAAGATCCATAGAGGCTTTATAATCCTCCTCTTTACTCAGGTTTTCAACGGGTATTCAAAAATGTTTTCTTCTCCTAGCTGTTCCTGGGTGTTTCAGAAACAGCTATTGCATCTACAGGCTTGACATCTTTTTTGAACTAACAAACAATGCAGCAAACAACACAAGTACCAAGAAAACATTCTTCACCCTAGGAGAGACTGATTTCAAATACATACAATAAACATTTAGTCAACTATACCTAACATACAAATAAGGAAGCTAATATTTTAATCTTTTAATCATATAAAAATCAAGTGATTAAAAGATCATGTTGACTTCTTGTTTTACGAATTTTCTCCAATGTATTGGAAATCTTATAAGTACTATGAGAATCTTGGGGCTTGAACCCACAGTCTTTTCAAGTGAGGAAATAATTAAGGCTTGAGCTAAGCAGTAACTATCTTTATAACCTGATTTGGGGTTTATGACCTGCTCTACTTTCTTCTGAAATATTTGAGCCACATCCTTACTTTTCATACTAGCATTTGGCCTACTAGTTCTCTCCAGACTCATAGTAAGCACCTGTATGCTTTTGACTTCTTGAGGCTGCATATTACAAAGTTATAAATGTTTTCTCATGTGTAAATTCCACTAATAAATTTGGTAGCTTTCCTTAGTTTCTGAAATTGTATTGAGCAATGTTAGACACATGTGTCTTCAGTGGCTTTACTGCTCCCAAGAGTCCAACATGATTTACTTACCTCATTACCTTCGCAATAACAAGGACACCATGTGCAGTGCCCTACTGGACAAAGAAAACTTCATACTTTTTACGGTGTTATTTTTTTCTTCAACTATAGCAATGACCAATCTTAACAACAACTGACGCAGATTTCCCTTTCTGTCTAAGAACGTGAACAAATTTGCACTTAGATATGACATCCTGTAAAATAAATGCTATGTTCTTGCTTTCTTCATTGATTTCTAAATCAATAAAACCATGAATTAAAATGACTTCTTTTCTTAAATAGATATAACTTTTTAGGAGTTTGTTTACCATGCTTTATTCAGCCTTTGAAATAGAGTTTCCTACAGAATCAGAATATAAAAAAATCCCCTTGATTTAACTAATGTCTGAGAATGAGATATAATTAGCATATCAATTATTCATACGTAAATGTTTTCAGGCTACAAAGAATATGTATATAATTTGTCACATAAGCAGGGCAATTTCTTCATAAGATAAATATGCGTAGGAAATTATTTTCTCATAAAGCAAAGGTAAAATTAAGCCAAACTCTTGCTGAAATATAAAAATATGCGAATTAAGGAAGCCCAAATTAGTTTTTTCCGTAGCCTTCAAAACAGTATGTAATAGTTTCTAAATCATGTGATGTTTAATATCCATGTATTTGCATATAAATTACTCTTTAAGATACCTTTAATATTTATAGGCAAAGATTGCTGAAAGATGTAGTGAATGTTAAAAGCAGCAATAAAATACCTCTAAGGTTTGAAAAATTGTTTCTCCTATGACTACACCAATGAAGCCTGTGTTAAATTTTCTTGGTTTATGATCTCCAATGGCACTCTCGCCTAATGCTCGCATGTCACAAGCACAGCGGGCCAACTGCAAATCAAACTGTTTTACTTTTGCTTCTAGTCACTAACATCAAAGCAAAACTTTTGGAGTAGGGATTTATTTGACAGTTTTATAGGTGATAGACTTGAAAATATCTGTTCAATGTCCAGCAACTATTTGGCTTGAACATGACAGCAAAGCCACATGTTCATGCACGTGAACTATAAAGATGTGAATGGACAACTCGGCCATAACATAAAAGCCCCATATTCTGTTTTAGTCTAGAGACCCTTACCATTTAAGAGGAATTGGAAGATTTGTAAGATTGTGACATACAAGATGATTATGATGGATTAACTGATGTCTACTGAAATGACAGGGTGCGGTTGTGATTCCTGGCAGCTGTGAATGTGTTCTAATTTGGAATAGTGTTATAATATGTATAAGCAACTTAAGGTAAAGTCACAATAATTTCAGAAGGCTGTGAACTTGCACGCAATACACACACACACACACACACACACACACACACAGAGAGAGAGAGAGAGAGAGAGAGAGAGAGAGAGAGAGAGAGAGAGAGAGAGAACACAGTATTTACATAGAGAAAACTATGTGGAAATGTTAACAGAGATTGAAGAAATTTTTTTATAAGGTAAAGATTGAAAAGGGCTAGTGTACACCATACTACTGGTACTTAAAGGTAGTGCCTCTTGTTCTATCATGGATCTTCTAAATGTATGACAGTTGAAATTGAAGATATTTTTAGTTATTGGTTTGTAATAACTTATTACATTAGTCCTTAAGAATCTATAATCCTGGATGGGTTTTTATGTGATGCCTTGTTTTTGTTATTTAACACATTAGTCAAAATAAACATTTTATGTGTAAGCATACAAATTTAATGTGTTACAGCTGACAACATGTCATTCTTTTTGTGATATCACTAGAAGATGTTTTAATTTTGTTTTAGAATTGAAATTAACCCCAGTCCAATTGTCTCCTCATCCTCTCATACTGGTCATCTGCCTTCGCAACCTTCTCCCAATAGAAAATAAAAATCAGAACTCCCCAAAGTAAACAATAACAAAAAAACAAAGCACAGAAAGCATCTTTTTGAAGAAACTATAGTATGTCACAGTACACCCCTCTGTCCACACATCTTCACTTGCAAATGATCATTGCAATGAGTCATTGGGCTGGTTCAAGACCTCTGCCCTCTACCATAACAGTACTGGATGCTCACCCGGGACCCCTCTTGGTTATCCTGTCATTGTCCTGTATTACAGAGAACCTGAAGCTTTGGTTCAGCAGAACCATCCCTTTTACATGCTAAAACATTTTACAGATGATGAATATTTGGGGGTGGTCAACTTAAAGCCCTGGACTGGGCCTGAGTGGTAGCTGAGTTGGTCAACCTGCCTGCTCTCCTACATCTGCACCCACAGGACACGTTTTTGAACCCTGTCTTAGAGAGCCAACACAATGCCATTACTGGTCAGCTCTCCCACTTTCATGCCCTTGGGGTCTGCTCACCTGCACCCCTCCACAAGGACTAGCTTTACTATGCTGCCCAGAGAAGGGTCAGGGTCAGCTGTCCTGAGTACTGCAGCTTGTAAGTCTCAATGCCAGCTTCTTAAATCATAAATCTCTGAGAAGGTAAAACAAAATCAGATACATCTTTGTTGATGATTAGAAAGGCATTCCATATACATTCCAATCAATATTAAAAGACCATTCTTCACAGACATAAAAAATATAAAAAGAAAAATTCAAAAAAGGAAAAAAAGAAAAAAGAAAATATAGAGCTATATTAGTTTATACAAGGTAAGACATGAAAAATCCCAGCACAAGTGGAGTGGATGATCTCTGGTTCTGAGAAGGAAAGAAGCATTTTTTTCCTAAAGACATGGACCATGGTAGGTTTCCCATACTCCAATAGATGGACTCACATCTATTCACCAATGGATATCTCTCATTTTATTTAATGGTTTATATATATATAAAAAAGACAAAGGCTACTGTGAGCTATGACAGGAATTGGAAGGTGGAAATGTGAGGTAGATAGTGATGATATTGCATTATATATGTCTACAGATTTATCAAAATTCAAGAGAACTTTGAATCTCATTGAATTAAGTGGAAAATGAAATCTTTAAGTATCATAGTACGTAATATTTATTAGTGGTAGAGTAAAATATAAAGAAGAGAATGTTAGTGGAAGTAATATAAAATAAATGAAACTATTACTGAATATGTCAGGTAGTGATAATATTGATATAAATGATGTAGTTATGAAGAATATTCAGTTGCTAAGAATTGCCTTTTTAAAGGTTATAATGATTTAGAATAATTTAACTAATCCTTCATTAAAGTTTTCTTGAGTGCTTAGGAAAATTATAAGTATTTAGAAAATAAATCACTGAATCTAAATGCCTTAAGGGAAAAGCTACTCTGAAAATGAAATTCTTATACTTTTAATAAAATATAACCAATGGTTGTAATTTTCATTTGTATTGTGATGTAAAGTTTATCATATTTAATTTTCTTGATACTAGATTTTTATTTTGTTATGAAGATACATGGCAATCCAGAAAATTTATTAAGTTATTATTAAATGAAATCCCATTGTCATTAGAAATAAAAGTTGGACTGAGTGAATTAATCACATTATAAAAATGTAAATAGTGAACTTACAAGTTTCAAATATTCTCTAGATTTTGTAGGTTTTAGGTTTTAATCCCTTCACATAAACCCTCACTATGCTAAAATATCCAGATCAACCTGTAATACATACACAGGTTGATCGGGGAATTTTGAACAAACAGAAATATGATAGAATTGAGAAATTTCTTATAAAATCAATTCAATGGTCAAAATATTCATCTCAAAATTTGATACAGCCAAAGGAAGTCATGGATATTCAAGTACAATGCTTTTCAGAACTGACATCTTATTTTACAATATTCACCCCTGTGGGGCTTCCATAGTCAGATTGATGCCAAAGTTGGGTCCAGACAGAGAAGAGGCTGCTTTTTAGAACATAGAATGGGGAAGCAATCCTGAGCAAAGCTTGCAGTTACTCAGCAAGTAAAGTCTGAGCAAGTATATATTCCCCTGTCCCAACACCTAGAAAGGTAAAGCTAATGCATACCACATAGATCAGCAGCTGCAAACTTTTCTGAATGCACAGAAACATGTAATTGTAGAAAGATGTATCCATGCTGACAGGAAGGTTCTCTATGGTAGCCACATGTGAAAATACGACCAATATATTTGAATGAGTGAACAGATTTATGACAAAATTAAAATTTAACAATAATAGGAAAATTCATCAGTATGTGAAACTAATTGAATTAACCTCAGAAGGTTTAGGAGAAGGGGGCAAAATCAGACAATAAGACATATCGTTCATTATTCTCTTTGGGTATATCTCAAGAAGTAGTAAAGCAAATTATAATAACGTTTTTATTTTTATTTATTTTTATTAAAAATAGATTCTTCTCTCAGACAATACATCTCTACCACAGTTTCCACCCTGTTCACATATCCTAGCTCCCCCAAACCCTCTACCTCAGATCTATTCCCTCTCTGTTTTCTCTTTAGAAAAATGCAGGCCTCCAAGAGATGAGAGCCAAATGGGACGAAACAAGGTACAAAAGGGCAAAGCAGAAGCCCTCATTTGAGGCTGGACAAGGAAACAGTAAGAAAATTTAATGTGTATTTTCCTGAGAATGACTGAGACTGGCTTGTTGAAACAAATTATAGATGGACAAAGTGATAATGATAGAAATGGTTTTTTCAATCATGGTAAGATTTACTTGACTTTGAATAGTTTTCACAACTTAACAAATTACATATTTAAATAGGTAGTTTGATGTACCCTAATTTTATACAATACAACTGAGAAAAAATTCAGTGGGCTGAAATCTTAGCAAAGGCTAACTGAAATTTGTTGTTCCACCTACATTCAGGGTTGTCATATGGAAAAACATTATTTGGCCGACATCAGAAAATCTGTCTTTTCTGTCCTTATTTACAGTTTTTATTTTAGTGGAGTAAACATATGTAGCATAATAATGAATATATATATAAATGCAATAAGCCATTGTTATGCTGTTGGGAAAGAACTAAAAGTACATGATACCAATTATTAATACTCAGTATTAATGTAGCATAACTTATGCTAATGCATATTTTTAAATGACTGTTCTTATATCTTGTTGATGATGTTATCTCATTACTAAAATCATGACAATACTTAACATAAGTCTAGAATTATAAATAATTGTGAATCGACTTGAAGTTAGACTTATGTAATAAATGAGCAAATTATAAGAACACTAATGGTAATTTTGTACATATTAGTAAAAGATTGGAGAGACTCCATGAAAGTAAGTAAATGGTCATTTATATAGCAATTTAATAAATTATACATTTAATAAAATATTATGCAGACACAAAGATGATATGTAAGAAGATATGCAAGTCTTATCCATTTTAAATTAGTTACCTAACACCAATGAACAGTATATATAAAGATAGTTTTTTTGAAATTTTCTGGACAGTGGTGGCACACACCTTTAATCCCAGCACTTAGGAGGTAGAGGCAGGCAGATTTCTGAGTTTGAGGCCAGCCTGACCTACAGAGTGAGTTCCAGGACAGCCAGGGCTACGCAGAGAAACCTTGTCTCGAAAAACCAAAAAAAAAAAAAAAAAATTTTGACCCAGGCATAATTTATGCACTACTATAGATGATTTTATTTTATTAGTGTTTGTGTGTAAGATGGGAGGTGAGGTAGAAGGCTATACAACATACACAGGCTATAAATTGTTAATACTATCTACTGCTTTGTCTGGAATTTGGCAAGCATTGGAAGTGCATATTACATTGGAAAACTTTCAGGAAGCATAAATTATTTGTAATTTAAATCACAATGAAATTCATTGGTAAAGTGTGGAACTCATTGTGTGAACATTCCACAAATTAAAATATATGTATGATGTCATCTCATTTTGAAAAAATTGCACATACATTTCAATAAGTTTTAGTTGGTTTTTTGACACATTTATGAATTCTACAAGTATCAAGTATTGCTTTTGGTGACTCTGTGAAAGATAGCTTTAATATCAAAACTCAGCATGTATGTGAGACAATGTTGGGGCATTGTATGTTCTCATCATAGGAGAACAATGTAGAAACAAAAACAAGTAGCTGCACTTTATAAATATCTGCTCAGAATTGGCGTAAATCTATTCTACTTAAAGATTACTGAGGCAAAAGTGGTGAATGGCCAGATATGACCACAGAGCAAGAAAATTCCCTTTTCTGTTGTTTTAGGTACTATAAATAGTGGGACAAAGGGGGAAATACAGCCGCCTCATTTAAAAGGCACATGCTTGAAACAATATTATAATGTGCAACCATTAAAATATTAGCACAGGAGATTCATATCTAAATTATGAAAAAGAATGCATTTCGGGTTTCATTTTCTTTGTCTTTATTAGTTAAAATTTCCTGTGATTATTGTGTATTGTTAGAATTTTTCATACATTGGTTAATCTCACAGATCCTGTAAGGCAGTGGATTGCCATTAATGAAGAAACTTGTGACTAGTTAAAGCACATGAATAAAGGTCAATGGAAAGCTCATTCATACCCAGGACAATTATACCAGCTATCATACCTACCCCTCATGCAAGCTAATGAATCATGTTGGAAGGAAATGCAGGGAATTTATAAAAGTCAGAGGCCAGGGAGGACCGGAATGAAAGTGTGTCTTTTGACAATGATCAGATAGCTATACTTAGATAACTCACAGCTACTATGTTTACCTGCATATGACATGCACATTTTCAAGTCATTCAACACCATAGCATGGAGGGGAAGTGGCCTGTGAGCATCCACCTGTACCCAGCTAAAGAGCTATGAATAGCTGATTAGTTCTGAGGGAAGGGGAGTTAGTTTTCTTTCTTAGGTTGACCAGAATATAGTGGATGGCCCTACAACTGAGTGTATGAGTAGCACCAATTTAATTTAATAGACTATAAAAATAACACATTTTAAAAAGACAATCTGAAGTTGAGAGTAGGAACAAGGGGAAAGTGGATGTGGGAGAGCTAGTTAAAGGAGTTCAGATTAATGTGGTCAAAATACGGTGTGTGAAATTCTCAAAGAATTAATAGAATTGACTCTCCACCTCAAGTATGTCCCAGCTTAGCATAAGTTATCCCAGAAACACCAGTGGTTTTGAGCTGCGCTCAAAAAAGCTCTGTGTTTCCCCAGAGCAGTAAACATAATGAAATGAGCCTAATTGGTCTTCTGTTTGCTTATACTTTTAGTACTGCTTTCCAGTTCAGTATTCAAAGAAATCTTTTTCCACGGCTGTGAGACCACACTTCCTTCATCTTAGAATACATCTCCAGGTTTTGTTTATGAATAGTAAAGTACAATGGCTTTAATATGCTCATTGAATATTAGTGAAAGGTTCAGAAAAGTCTAACTCAGTTTCCTTTCTGAATCTTTCTTGCTACTTTCCCTTCTTGCTTTGTTTGTTTCAGAGTCTTACCTGCCTTCTTTAATCTAACATTCACATCTCTCCTTCAGTATTGCTATTGTCTCTCTTGGGAAAACTGTTTTATTCAGACATCTGCATAACCTGCTCATTCAATACTTTTAAAATTTTTTTTAACCTGAGAAGCTATCTTCCATGATCCAACACAAATGCCTTCTGCATTTACTTTGTTCCTATTATCAAATAATATTAAGTATAAATAAATTTGCCAGCTGTACTAGCCTACAACTACTGAAATTCTATCAAGTGATAAATTGACCACTAAGACTTTATTTCCTGGGTCATAGTCTGTTTGCACTTATAGTACATTTTGGGACCTACACAATATAGAGATAAAAAGTCTAATTTAAAATATTAAGGTTTCATGTTTCCATAAGTTACATTAAGTCAAATGTTTACTTTGTAATTATTGAACCGCCTATAGGTCTAATTCATTATATTGCCCTGCCACAGTAAATTACCTAATCAATTTTTGGGTGAGCTTCTTATTTCATTTACCTTTGTGCATCCAACCATGACTATGAATCTGTAACTAAAACAAGATCCTGCAACAGGTAAATATATACAAGATAATAATTAAATTTGGAGACTCACACAGTCTGTATACATATGAAAAAGAAAAAGCTCCTCTGTGACATAGCTTTGGCACAGATAGTTTTTTTTTCTCTATGAATAATGAAATCAGTAACCGCAGTACACAGCTGCTACCTTATTGCAGTTGATATTATTATGAAAATAAAATCAAACATATATATTTATGGTTTTTTTCTTTTTAATAATAATTACATGTCAATCAGTAACATTTTTAAAATCCAGTATTTTAAAAGAAAGTCTCAAAAACTCCCTGTAATTGAAAAAATTCTTGGCTAGAACCGTACTTCATAAACCAAAATTTAACAACAACAATCTTATTCAATCATTTCCTCAAGGTAAGTTCCAACAATTAAAACTGAGTCAAAGTTAACACAGTAAAACATTTAAAGTAGTACTGCTCTGTAATTATTGTCAACTATATTTAATGGACAAGATGTTTTCCTTTAACAGTGATTTGCCATCCTCCTGATGTTTCTATGCTATTTTCCATAGTTAATGTTAAGAATTAGAGGCATTTTAAGTCAAACCAGAAGGATATTTTACCCATAAGCATGCAATCAGAGGCTCATGATTAGCCCACTGATATACCACCATACAAAAAATGTGTGATCCTGGGTTTGATCCCAGCCATGTCCAAAATGTCCAGTGTGAGAGATAGTTATGTTTCTTATTCAAATATCAAAGCAACTTATGCCATCTTAAAGCAAGACAAAAATAAGAGTAAATATGAACAAAATAAAAGAAAGCAGTGTGGGATATGAATAAAGCTTGTCTCTTGTTTTCATTATTGATTGTTCACACTTGCTCTCCTCACTAGTCGCCATCTCCTTTGTAAGGTTATTGTCTTGTTCAACACAGTTCATACTTCCCTATGTACCTATTTCATCACTACATTTAAGGCTGCTATTTCTTTTAATACTTCCATAAGCAAAAGTTTTATTTTTAAATCCTCGAATTGGTTTCTGTGGCAAATGAATCTGATATATGATGGCACTAGAACATCATGACTCATAATGAACAATGTATTCATAGCATCAGGACAGCTAGATTAACTCAAATTAATACCAAAATAGATCATGATAAATAGGTTTTCCAATAGCTCTTTATCTTTTTATAAATAGCAATTCTGTTCTTCTGTAGATAACATTCTGAACATGGTGAACTCTGAAAGAGGAATAACAACTCCGTACAAAATCAGTGGAAACATACAAAACGAAAAAAATGATACGCAGCATCATATTACCTTTGTGTGTATGTGTGTGACAAAATGGATCATGCAGGAGACATCAACATAAGTACCAAGAAGTTATAAAAATTGTTTTTTTATTTGAAGTGATAAAAGTATCTATTTCCAAGTTCTGAGATATAAAAGTCTAAAGTTCAGTATCCAAGAGAAATTAATTTTCCACTTGCTGGCATCAAGAATGCACCCAGGCTTGATAGTTCTCTGTGATTAGAGGAAGAGCCAGAAACAAAGGCAAGTTTCAGAATAATTTCAGTGATCTACTATAATCTCCTAAGCACTTGGGAGCCTAAGAAGAAAAAAAGAGAACGATATAGAAACACCTGTCATAGTAAGAAAAATTGTTTTTACCCTATCAGTTTTGTGCCTTTAGAAATAATATGAAGCTGAATGTAACCCTTAATATTCATTGTAAGCCAAAAAAATTATGAGTTACTCAGTCTCTCTCTCTCTCTCTTTCTCTCTCTCTCTCTCTCTCTCTCTCTCTCTCTCTCTCTCTCTCTCTCTCTTTCTCTCTCTCTCAGCAAGCTCTTCAGGCTGTTGTTTCCCCCATGTTTGCTTTATCTTGTGATTGTTAATTAAGTTTACAAAACTACCTTGCACTTCACATCAAATTACTATCACCACAGAGATTGGACAATAGGTTATTCCAGGAGTTATTTTCAGAAGATAATAGACTAATTGTATCATTGATTTTTCAGAAAACACACCCTTGTGTTTCTCAGCTTGAAAATGGGGCACATTTATTAAATCAATCACTGATAAGAGGGACACTGTGATGACTCAGAGTTAAACCTTCCCCAATCCAGCATGTGACACTGAGGTTGCATCTCAGAATCAAGAATAGTTACCCAATCGAAATAAAACTAGCCGAAAGGAACCTTTCCTGTAGATGACATTAAAGAGGACAGACGCCAAACAACCAACAACACAAATATATATCATATATGTACATATATATATATATATATATATATATATATATATATATATATGTATGTATTTACTACAAACCTCCAGCAAATATATACTTACTTTTTATGTTTGTCTATATGTGTGCTTTCATTTGTGGATATGAGCTTGAGTGAATAAAGAAAGCGCATGTGGATTTTAACAGTTGACATCAGGAATTTCTTGGCTGGACATTGGTTAGTACTGTGACATTTGAAGAAAATACTGTCTCTGGTGACATATTTGCTCAGCTGACAATACACAATCTCATATCATAAAGCAAAGGTGATCATGCTTTTTTTTTTTTTGGTTTTTCGAGACAGGGTTTCTCTGGGTTTCTCTGTGTAGTCCTGGCTGTTCTGGAACTCACTCTGTAGACCAGGCTGGCCTCGAATTCAGAAATCTGCCTGCCTCTGCCTCCCAAGTGCTGGAATTAAAGGCGGGCGCCACCACTGCTCGGCAATCATACTTAATTTATGATTATATTTCTGACTAATCTTTTTAAAGTCCTGGTACTATTGGAGTTCTAACTATAGTTGATACCAGACTCCCAAATCTCATGTCATTGCACATTTTTTGCCAACATGCTTCAACTACCTGTAATGTGAGGGAAGTAGCCACTTGGGGTGTTATGGTTTGTATATGCTCTGCCCAAGGAATGGCACTATTAGAAGGTGTAGCCCTGTTGGAGTAGGTGTGGCCTTGTTGGAGTAGGTGTGTTACTGTGGGTGTGGGCTTTAAGACCCTCATCCTAGCTGGCTGGAAGTGAATATTCTGCTAGCCTTCAGATAAAGAGGTAGAACTCACAGCTCCTACTGCACCATGGCTATGGATGCTGCCATATTCCTACCTTGATGTTAATGACTGAACCTTTGAACCTGTAAGCCATCCTTAGAAAAGTTGCCTTGGTCACGGTGTCTGTTCACAGCAGTAAAACTCTAAGACATGGGGTATTCAAACATTGCCACCTATTTTTTTATTGGATATTTTATTTATTTACATTTCAGATGTCATCCCTTTACCCATTTCTGCCCCCAGAAACCTCCTATCCCATCCCCCCTCCTCCTTTTTGCTTTCAAACCATCTTAATTATATGCAAGTATTAAGGACACTTCTACACTGAGGAAATAGCAATACAATAGATGCAAATAGTCAAGGGAAAAGCAAGACAATAAACACAAGTAATCAAAGAATAACCAAGCAATAAACAAAGGCCTGTGATCACACCCATGATCACTGTGTCTAAGGGCTTATCAGGATGACCAAAATATCTGAGCCTACTTCTCTGGCCTGGCTAAAAGTAATTTTCACGCCTGAAGCCTACTTCTTTGTTCTAGCCTAAGATTTAGGTTCTTGCCTGGAATTACTTCTTTGTTCTAGTCTAAGATTTAGATTTCCCATTAGATAACTTATACTGCAGATAGTAATAAACCCTAGACTACTGTATTTTATCATATACATACATATATACACATGATAAAATTTAATTTATAAATTAAGCATAATAGCAGATTACCAACAGTAATACTAAGGTAGTACAGTCATGAACATAGATGCTAATGCAAGTTACATGGCTTTCATCCTGTCTCTTAAGGAAGCACTTTGCCACCTCTGGCATGTTCACATTAGAAATATCACTACTGCTGAGCTTCGGGGCCTTAATGAAATGAAATGAAATGAGAAATCCTGAACATATGTCCTGTGGTAATACTGTAGTAGCAGATTTGAGAACTGAGGCAGCTCCTAATAGATTACTGGGTAGGTAGCCTTTACAGCATAGCTACAGTGCACAGAAAGGCAAAGTGGATTTAGAGTGTAGGTGACTTCACCACCTATGCCAAGCAGCATGCAAGGCATGCTGAATCCTACTTCTTTGTTCTAGCTTAATGTCAGATTTCTGCCTGAAGCCCATTTTCTTGTCCTTGGCCAACATCAGATTCCTGCCAAGAAGCCCCAAAATCTCTCCATATTTACCCCTTTTTTATTTTATATACAAGACTGAGCCTGTCTTAGGTCATTCACGAATGCCTTCCTTACCCATTGTGGAATATGCATTATCAAAAGCAATGCACTTCTGTCTTAGATTGGTAAGACTCTCTGCAGAATATTACCTGTCCTTGGCTTGCCAGCCTCTTAAATTAATAACTCTGTCTGGGGGTCCATTTTCAGTTTCAAGTCATGTTTTTTTGTTGGCAACATGTTGATGTTGTTAAAGACAAACTTTAACATGATGGGCAGGGAATAAAAGTGTTCCCAGGACAAAAAGGGCTAGCAAAATCAAGTTATAAATGCCATTCTTGAAACTTGACCAAAATGGAAATACTGACCTCAAGCCATGGATAATTTTATCAACACTATCTGCAGTATCAAAGCTCAGCTGACCAGTATTCTTTAAATTCATGATCACACTATGGAAAGTTAAAACATCCAGAGAAGTGTAAGAATTATGCCAAATACTTAGTGTCTTTAAACTTTTTCCTGTTTATAATGACTATCATTGTGAATTTTAGACGAACACAACTCCATTGATATTTGGCATGACAGTCAAGATGGCTCCATATTCTTAAACTCTGAAACTCCTTCCCATAACTTGAATAGGATAAAGAGCATCAGTCTAATGTTCCAAATGCCTATCTAAATCCTCTCGAATACTCAAAATATTAGTAACTGGTTTTTTTTGTTTTGTTTTGTTTGCTTGCTTTTTTGCTAATTGATTAACAAAAGTAGCTGTCTTAACTTCTTGTGTCAAGGCAATTGTAGAAGCAGTTGTGCTAGCAACTAATGTAACTTAAGCTGTTATACCAGCAGTAATCAGCCTACCTCTTGTTTCTGCTTAAACCTAACTCATTTCTTCCAGGACTTGCAAGATTTTTTTCAGAAAACTGAAGTTCTGTAATATTCAAGGCAATAAAACAAAAGCTGGTTGATAGAGCCCAGTAACAGACATGCCGGGTTTCAACACACTAACACAATTAGAAAGTGTACAATCAATTCAACTTACAGTAAATACTGCATGTCCCCTATTTTTAAAGCTAAATCCATATCATCAGTATTTGTATTTTAGACATATTAAATATCAGAAAACCCTAAGCCAGTCAGTATCTACTCAGTAATATCAAACTTAAAACATCTAGGGGAAGAGACAGAATAGGAAACTAAAAAGTGTATTACTTACAAACAATGTATTTATTAAATTTAACTATTAAAATGTTGGACATAATTAACTAGTAGCTATTATTTTTAAGCTGAACAGCAGATGTTTAGAGCAAGACACAGTAAATTCTATCTTATTTCTATAGTATATGTTCCTGAGGTCTTTCATTTTGTTGTGGATTGAATATGACATGTTCCCCCAGACTCATGTGGTTGAACTCTTGGTGCCCATCTGGTGATCCCGAGTGTCCAGTTAGTTGAATCTTTGTGGATGGAAGTATGGTTAGTGGTGTTGGGTTTGGTTACTGTAACCTATATCTCTTCAAGTTGAGCACTCTGCTTCCTGATCCATTGAGTAGTTTAGGAACTATCAGTTCATGTTCTTGATACTATTTGTAGAGATATTCCAGATGCTTTGACACTATGGACTATGTCTTATGAAGCTGTCTGTCAAAAATACATCGCTCCTCTCTTAAGTTGCTTCTGCCACATTTGCTACAATGACATGTCTGGGAAGGAGAGGAGACACCACACCTAAAAGTAGCAAAGGGCAAAGAGCATAGATGTCATGTAGGTGCCAAGGACCATAGCCCAACTGTTATATGTCTGTGTCTGGAGCAGTGAATATAGAATATGGGTTTTAGGTTTTAGTAAGTAATACCTCAGGGATATCAGAGGGGTCTGGATCAATCATTTAGAGGTTAGGAAGTAGCCCAGTCATTGAGCTGTTTAAGGTATATTAAAACATAAAGGCTGTGGTGTGTGTGTGTGTGTGTGTGTGTGTTTTATTCAGGAACTCAGAACATTGGGGTGGGTAGCAAAGTGTGCCACTGCTGCTATTGGGGTCAATTTGAGTAGCATTACTTGAGTACAACAACATATGGGATGGATTGCTACATTTATTCCTAAACAAAGGATTTTATAGCCATAATCTTACATTGGAAAACCTTCACATTTGATGCAAAATTCAAGTTATAATTTCTTACATTGGTACAGGATTTATGTATTGATAGAAGTTTATGGTTTTCATTGGTATAAATTTTTATATATTGATACAAAATTTCAAATTAATTTTGTTACTCTTACATAGGCATTGTGTCTATGCAACTCATTTAAGAATACAAGGCTTAGACACAGTCCTTCTACTAGCTGCTATTGCAAACTGTTTAGGATGATTAGGTAATACAAGTTAACAGCCAGATAATAAACTCATGGTTATATTTGATTATAATTTAATTATAATAAAATGCTTTCAATATTGTTCAAATAGAAAAATCTAAGAGTAGTCAACTATAAATAATAGTTTATACCACATACAGATAATAGTCTTCAAAAACATCAAAAATCTACAAAAGATGACATTTAAAATTATTTCATTATTAATATATCTTTTGACAAGGAGACATATTTGTTCCTAATGGTACCAGCTTCACATTTCAAAGAACATATTGAGCATCATAAACTCCATATAAAATTGCTCCAATTGTGACAAGGTATCCACTGGGCAAGAATTGCCCTAATTTATCTACAGACAAAAAAAAAAATACTGTCCACAAAAGGACATGTGATGTGAGATAGTCGACAACTTAGCTTTGCCAATACAGATAACTAGTCCTTCAAAATTCCTGCTTCACTTAAGGTCTCTTAAATGGTTCTGGGCCAGAAGGCTTATGATAGATTCTCCAGCATTGTGAGGAATATAGTGGATTGTTCAGGAAGTCAGCCATCTCTACAAATTGTTTAAAGTTTAGAAGCTATGTTTTTGTACCCTATATATTCATGTAATATTTAATTCATTCTCAGATCTCTGACAAGGTTGAAGACTAGTTATAGTCTCATAATCAAATTTAAGTTGTTTACCATTAAGGAAAGATGATCTAGATTTTAAAAGATAGTTTACAGATGGTAATCAAAGTTAAAATCAAAACACAATTCAAGTATAGAATCAGAAACTCTTTAAGCTATGGTAGATGTTAATGTAATAGTAATTAATGTACCTAAATTTTCAAAATTGATAAACTGAACGTTATTAGTGTATATCATAAATTATAGTTTGTATAACTGTAATAACTATATATATATATATATATATATATATATATATATATATATAATAAACATCAATGTATAACTGAGGGAAAGGCCTTTTGAATGGTCAGAAAGGGGGAAATGTAGCTTCTTCTATTCTCGTGCTATTAGGTTTCCCAAAAACCTGTTTGTAGTGGCCCCATGTAAGACTGAGAGACCCTGCCTCTAGTTTGTTTTTATTGATAAAGTTGTTAACAGCGATGGCTGAGCCAAGAGACAGAGCTAGGACTACTAGGATTCCCAGACAAGGGTTCAAGGAGGAACAGGAAGAGGGACAGCCATCATGCTAGGGAAAGAAAGTCAACATCATGCCTGAGAGATACAGAGGAAAGAGAACATGGATGTCATATGGGTGCCAGAGATCACTGCCCAAAAGGGCTTCATGCCTAGGTATAGGACAACAAAGATGAAATATAGATTTTAGTAAGTAATAACTAGAGGATATTGAAGAGGTTAGATCAACTACATGGAGGTTAGAAAGTGACCTAGCCCTTGGACTATTTAAGATATATTAAAATATAAGGATTATATGTGTATGACTTTTACTCAAGAACTCAGAACATTGAGGTGGGTAGCAAAGACTGCTGCTGCCCTTGGGGTCAATTTAAATAATGTTACTTGGGTACAAAAACATAAAATTTGTTGAATATGCTCTGATTTATTTTATAAGGTATGTGTGTATGTCAATTGTAAAAAACAGACTTTCTTATCCAGATAAGTCCTGGAAATTAAAAATATTAATAACAACTGGAAAAAGACCAATTACTTTCATGGAAGTGCTTATTTTTTACCTTATCATTTTGAGATTAGAGTTTAAATTATAGAATACATGTATTATAACTGAAGCTTTTAAAGAAATTTCAGTGCATTCACAGTGTACTTAACTGTAAGAACTAGGTATTTTTTACTTTTAAAAGGTAGATAAATCTTGAAGGTTTGATAGAATTCTTCACTAAAACCATCTGGTCCTGGACTTTTTTTTTGTGGGGAGACTTTTAATGTCTGCTTCTATTTCTTTTGGGGTTCTGGGACTGTTTAGATGGTTTATCTGATCCTGATTTAACACTGGTAACTGGTATTTGTCTAGAAAATTGTCCATTTCATCCAGATTTTCCAATTTTGTTGAGTATAGGCTTTTGTAGTAGGAGCTGGTGATTTTTTGAATTTCCTCTGTTTCTGTTGTTATGTCACCCTTTTCAGTTCTGATTTTATTAATTTGGATACTGGCTCTCTGCCCTCTGATTAGTCTGGCTAAGGGTTTATCTATCTTGTTGATTTTCTCAAAGAACCAGCTCCTGGTTTTATTGATTCTTTGTATAGTTCTTTTTGTTTCTATTTGGTTGATTTCAGCCCTGAGTTTGATGACTTCCTGCCATCTACTCCTCTTGGGTGTATTAGCTTCTTTTTGTTCTAGGGCTCACAGGTGTGTTGTCAAGTTGTTAATGTATGCTCCCTCCAGTTTCTTTTTGTATGAATTTTCCTCTTAGCACTGGTTTCATTGTATCCCATAGGTTTTGGTATGATGTGACATCGTTTTCATTAAATTCTAAAAAGTTTTTAATTTCTTTTATAATTTCTTCCCTGACCAGATTATCAATGAGTAGGGTGTTGTTCAGTTTCCATGTGAATGTGGGTTTTCAATTGTCTTTGTCATTATTGAAGACCAGCCTTAGATCATGGTGGTCTGATAGGATGCAAGGTATTATTTTAATTTTTTTGTATCTGTTGAGGCCTATCTTGTGCCCAATTATATGGTCTATTATGGAGAAGGTACAATGAGGTGCTGAGAAAAAGGGTGAAATGTTCTATAGATATCTGTTAAGTACATTTGGTTCATAACTTCTATTAGTTTCACTGTATCTCTGCTTAGTTTCTTTTTCCATGATTTATCCATTGCTGAGAGTGGGATGCTGAAGTCTCCCACTATTATTGTGTGAGGTGCAATGTGTGCTTTGAGCTTTAGTAAGGATTCTTTTATGGAAGTGGATGCTCTTGCATTTGGCACATAGATATTCAGAATTGAGAGTTCATATTGGTTGACTTTTCCTTTGACAAGTATGAAATGTCCTTCCTTATCCTTTTTGATAGCTTTAAGTTGAAAGTCGATTTTATTCAATATTAGAATGGCTACTTCAGCTTGTTTCTTAGGGCCATTTGCTTGAAAAATTGTTTTCCAACCTTTTACTCTAAGGTAGTGTCTGTCTTTGTCGCTGAGATGGGTTTCCTGTATGCAGCAAAAAGCTGGGTCCTGTTTGCAAGGGAATATAAATAAAAGTTAAAAATATCTCTCTGTGTTCCCTGAGGGACAAGCCTGACTGCATAGGGGTTAATGTCAAAAGTATCCCCTCTCCAGGAAAAAGACATCGGGATAGGTATGGCCCTCATGCCTCACTGGACAGCGACAGGGGGACCAGAGCCATTACAAGGTCCCCTTCAATTACTGGAGGTCAGGCCTCTATCCCCACCTTCACAAGATTAGAATCGCCACAGCCTTTCTATACTTAGAGAAGGGAGGAGATGTCAGGGACATCCCTGCTTACACACTGAAGGCCTAAAATCAGCCATAGGCTTAAAATCAGCAATAGGCCTGTCATACATGTATACTAACACCAAACCTTGAGTCTCTGTGGAAAAACATTGAAACAGATGGCTATAAGCTACTGTAAACAGGCAGCTTTTGTGGAAATTTACCAGCCTGAGTAGTCATAGACCTTGTAAATAGGTAGCCTTGGCAGACAATACCAACTTACTTAAGGACAAGTGAATCGTATGCAGAGTCATAGTGACCTGTTCCCTGAACCTTCACCCAGCCAATACCCTGTTCTGAAAGATATCTGTATTCCCTCTGAACACCCACACTACAGTGTCATCCTCTTCTCCACATCCTGCCTTTCTGTGTTTATAACCCCTGTGTGAATGAATTACGATTTGAAAAATATATATAAATTATTTTTAAAAGGTGGATAAATCTATATCAATGTTTAAAAATAAACATGAATTTATTAACATATTAAGTTCAGACAAAAGCTTTTTTTATTAATTTCCTTTTGGTATCTCTACTGGAATTTTATTTTGTTATTTTGTATCCTTGTTACTATTTAGATAAACCCAAAAATGTAGTAGTTTTTCATTCTATAGTGCTTACTTTTACATTTTAATTTTTTATATTTTCTGTATTGTTATGCTCTTCTCCCAGTATTTCCAAATACTCAACATTCACTCTATTAGTAAGCTACATTCTCACTACTCGAGTATTATTTTTTTACTAATGTATAAGTCAACATGTGTTTGGCAGACAGCTCTGAATGTTAAAAATTGGTTACTTCTCTTTCATTAAGTGTTTATTCATACATTACTGTGGATAATTTTTCTTTTGTCTGGCAAAAGTTCACAATACACATATTTCTGATTGTTTTAAGGCTAACTGTGACACTAAGATTGTCTATTGAAATAGTCTTAGGAAGAAAACAATCCTGGTGAAATGGGGACTTGGCAAAGTTGGCCCCTGGTGAGACAACCTAAGCCTAGAACAGTGTGTTCTATGAATGGGAAAGTAATTCATTAATACAAAAACTTTCTCTTCAACACAGCAGCTGTGTCCTTAACAATAGAGCTCATCTTGCCTGATCTTCTATAAAAAGAGGAAGGGCCAATACTGATCTTGAAAAATAATTTATAACATCTCATAAGTGAAGATTTGGAACTTCAATTACTCAGGTACTCCAGTTTCCACTGCAAGTTAAAGAACAGAAGGATCCAGATGCTGTCATTTCACCAGATAGCTCACTGGTCTTTAAAAGAGTGAATGCTTCTAGTCATACTGTCAGAGAAAAATGGCCAGTGAACCTTTGAACAAGGTTTAAATAATTGATATAAAAATTATGAAACAACTATTTATAATGGCTAGCCAACATTGCATGTTTAGCCAAAATTATAAACAAAATTGGCAGGAGCAAGAAGAGAGGTTGCCTTAGAAAAACTATCATAGTGAGTGAAGCTTACAGTTATGTGGACTTTTGGGGAGGGTAACATGAGGAAAATTTGGCTTAAGGTAACAGTGCGAAAGAAAGAAAATAAATGATTACCTGGAACTTTTGGCCTACAGGAGCAGATCATGGAGTCCTAGAGAAACAAATGGTGATGCAACCCCCAGACCTTATAAACTATATATACTCTGAGGGACTATAGCATCTCCCTGTATGTTATCTCTTCACCCTAACTTCAATTTACAGGAATCCATATGAGTTTTACAAATATTATTTTCAATATAGGCACCATAGAGATATTGAAGGAATCTTGAATGCCTTAGATGTGCTGTACTTTCTTGGGAGATTTCAAGCCTTCTTGTTTGTGCAGCATACTCTGCAGCATGAATGAACCCCCTCCTACTCAACAATTGCAGGGTATAGTAAGATGAGCTTACTCAAGTGCCCTTTTGGGCAATTTGCATCATAGTGTTCAGAATTAACACCTCTCATTCAACAACTTCGTCATCTATTCCAGAAACTGGATTTCCAGAATATTCACTGTGTAGTAGCATGAAAATTATTGAGCTATTCAGTGAGATATAACCACATCTTTTTCAGTAAGAGTACAGATGCAAACAAGGTGTTATGCTATTAAAAATATTGTTAAGTACACTGGATCATTTCCAGTACTTTTATGTTTTTAGTTACTATGCTGCTTTAGGATCCTACATAACTGCCTGGATTTATCTAGGATAAATTTCTAAAAGCTAAGCCCTTGAACAATTTTTGCAATATAAGTGTTTTCAGGCAAAAGGTTGCTAAAATAGTTTTAACAAGATTTATTGTGTTTCTTCTAAGTTTCTTGATAAGAACATTTTAGGGCAAGAAGAATTTAAAACAGACAATTCTAAGCTTTCAGGAGGTGGCTGATCCAATTTAAGACCAATTAGACTCATATTTCAAACAGACATGGGAAGAACTTTTCCAAGGTTGAAGTCACAGGGTGATTCTTTTGGTAAAACCCTCAGATTCTGCTGTCACAGGGCTTTGTGGGGCAGGGTGCACAGATGACTTTTCAATATAAGATTTCAAGTGAGGCTTCAATTGAGTATATCTTCCTCATATTGAAACTGAAAAGTCTGGAAAAAATAAATCACATGGGCTCCTTGTTGTTGTCTCTTACGTTTTGTCTACACAATGCAGAAAAACATGAATCCAAGCAGTAGTTTAAAAAGTATGTATTTTTGTGTGAAATATCTAAACAATGCTAAGCATACACTAAACAATTTTACATACCAAGCCTATAGTTAGTATATCCACATTTTGACAACAATGAAAATCATTCTTTCTCTTGTTATTCCACTATTCTATATATTCATATACATGATGTTAAACACTTTGTGGTAATAGCTCATCATTCTTTGAGTGTAGATGATATGAGTTTCCAAGAACTCAAGAGCAGGGCTGAATATACACTAGACATCATGATGGTCTTCCTTTGGAAGAGTACACTGTAGATAGCTTCTGAAACAACATCAAAGAGAAAAGGGAAAAGTATTCAGATATGTCAAAGGGGTTTTAGATATCTAAGAAGAATATAATAATGAGCCAATATTGGTGTATTATTTTTTAATCAGTGGTCACAGTTTCATTTAGGTTTAACCTATAAATTTGCCCTTAATTGAATCTCAACAAATGATTGTTGCTATACCCACCATTGAAGTATCGTGGAGGATCATGTCATAGCCTTAAAACTCCCTTGAAGCTCCCCATTTCAGGCTTTAGTTCCCTTCTTCAAGTCTTCCAGGACAGTGACAGTTTACTGAACCTTCATTTTACCTTTTAACAAAGTCACGCCCTTCGGCCCCTGTTTACCCTATTAAAAAATGGGGTATAGAGCTTAACAAAGAATTTTCAACAGAAGAAACTCGAATGGCCGAGAAGCACCTAAAGAAATGCTCGGCATCCTTAGTCGTCAGGGAAATGCAAATCAAAACAACCCTGAGATTCCATCTCACACCAGTCAGAATGGCTAAGATTAAAAACTCAGGTGATAGTAGATGCTGGCGAGGGTGTGGAGAAAGAGGAACACTCCTCCATTGTTGGTGGGACTGCAAGATGGTGCAACCACTTTGGAAATCAGTCTGGCGGTTCCTCAGAAAATTGGACATAGCATTACCCGAGGATCCAGCTATACCACTCCTAGGCATATACCCAGAAGATGCTCGAACATATAACAAGGACATATGCTCAACTATGTTCATAGCAGCCTTATTTATAATAGCCAGGAGCTGGAAAGAACCCAGATGTCCTTCAACTGAGGAATGGATTAAAAAAATGTGGTATATTTACACAATGGAGTATTACTCAGCTATTAAAAACAATGAATTTGAGAGGTTCCTAGGTAAATGGATGGAACTAGAAATTATCATACTGAGTGAGGTAAGCCAATCACAAAAGAACACACATGGTATTCACTCACTGATTATTGGATATTAGCCCAGAACCTTAAAATGCCCAAGATGCAACTCACAGGCCACATGAAGTCCATAAAGAATGAAGACCAAGTGGGGGTGATTCGGTCCTTCTTAGAAGGAGCAACAAAATACTCAAGGGAGCAAATATGGAGACAAAGCGAGGAACAAAAACTGAAGGAGGGGCCGTCTGAAGACCTTTCCACCTGAGTATCCATCCCATGTGCAGTCACCAAAGGTAGATGCTGATGTGGAAGTCAGGAAGTGCATGCTGATAAGAGCCTGATATGGATGTCTCCTCAGAGGTCTTCAAGAGTCTGACATATTCAGAGGCAGATGCTCACAACTAGCCATTGAAGTGATCATGGGGTTCTCAATGGAGGAGTTAGAGTGAAGACTGAAGGAGCTGAAAGGATTTGTGGCCCCATGAGGAGAGCAACAATACCAACCAACCACAGCTCCCAGGGTCTAAACCACCAGCCTGGGAGCACTTATGGAGGGATCCAGGGCCTTAGCTGAATATATAAGAGTGGAGGGCCCTGCTGGGCACAGATGGAAGATGAGATCCTTGACCTCATGAAGGCTGGACGCCCCAGGGGGTGGGAGTTTTGAGGGTGGGGAGGTGGGAGTGGGGGGGTAGATAGAGGTTACATCCACAAAGAAGAAGGAGGAGGTGTGAGGGGATTGGGGGTTCCTGGGTGGGTGGGGGATGGGGTAAGGGGACAACATATGAAATGTAAATAAAACATCCAATAAAAAAAAAAAAACAAAACAAACAAAACAAAAAACAAAAAAAAAAACCCAAAGTCACAATTCTATGACATGTCCACACTTGTAAGATTGTTTACATTCCCTTGATAATACATTCTAATTCTACCTAATTTCTACCTACACTTTGATAGCACATTTATTTTTATAAATAGGTAATATTCAATTGCATATAAGCTCTGTAGTTTTCTTGCCTATTTGCCCATGGGAAGAGATCTTATTTGTTTCTAGGGTTTGGATTTATAAGTATAATTTCTCTAAACATTCAAGGACAGGATTTTATATTCTCATGTTTTGAAATTCATGTGGGCAAATACCTTTGGCCACAATTTCATGTCTTTTTAGACTGATTTTTATCTTTGTAAGGTAGTTTTCCAAAGTAGGAACATCATTTGTCATTTGCATGATCAAAGTGTGAAAATGTGATTTACAACATACTGCATTTTCCCTCCCAGTTGTGTTTAGATGAAAGCCATGTACTGGTTGTGTGGTGCAATCTCATTGTTTTAACTGTCGGGTTCCTAGCAGCAAGCATAGTGGGATATTTGCCAATAATTATTGTTCTTTATATACTTTCTGTGATGAGATATCTGTTTAGATTTGTTACAAATCTTTTTCTCTTTATTTCTCTCTTCTTTTTTAAGGCAGGGTTTCACTGTGTTGCCCATTCTAGCCTCAATCTCATGGGTATAATTGGTTTGCTTACTCCAGCTTCCTTATAAGCTGATCTCTTTATTTATAGGCTAATTTATTGTAAAACAATTTAATTCAAAATAAAATCACTCTACTAACAGTGAAAAATAATGACAGATGCTGCTGTATGGCTTATCATTTCTTACTGTGGTCAGGGTCTGATCTTTATCAAATGGATAGCAGGGCAAGGAGCCTGAGAATAAAAGAAACATATAGAACTGCCTTGCAGTACTGAGTGATGTGCCTACAGAAAGGACTGATAAGAAGGCCTCCCTTCATGGCCAGAAAGCAGTCTCAACTTGATTCCCTCTCTACAACACTTGCTAGATGGTGCATGGGACCTCTAAGGTTCATAATTCATGGTTCCTGACATCTTAGCTTTACTACCACCAGTGTTACTGGAATGGTTTTGCTGTAAACTCCCCACATCCTTCTCTTCTTTGAGTCAGATGGATTTGCCTCCTACTCACATGTCAATCTACCTGAGAATTTCTTTTCTTTGAGCTCATCTAATGAACATTTCCTTCTACGAGTTAAGTCACACTGCATAGAGGAGTCCTATCAAACGCTTTCACAGAAGATAATGCAAGAGGAGCTGTGCTTTTTGAGGTAGTTCCAGGATTGGAAAAACTTATTATCATCATCAACAGCAATAACAAACACTTGCTCCAGAATGTCAAACACAACAGCATACCATATGGTTGGTGGCTTAGTCTTACCAAGTGGATTCATTTACTTTTATATGTTGACTCCATCAACACTGAACACTGAATTGAGTTAAAGCTAAAGTAGGCATCATCCCTGTAGAAGGAAGGAAGACTTAACTCATCAACTGAAAATACTTGGTTTTCAGAAAGCATGCAGTGTTATCTCTGGGTAAAGGCACCAAGTCAGGTTTCTGGTTTTTTATTTGTGTGTGTGTGTGTGTGTGTGTGTGTGTGTGTGTCTGTTGCTGGGGTGTGCCGACATATAGTCTGAAGAGAAGAAGAATCCCTAGTCATTCATCTTCCCTTATTAATGTGGGCTCTGGTCAGAAGCTTGATTCATACACTGGAGTCATGAATAGAAAGCAAGAAACAGCTCACCGGTTGAACTGTCACACTTGACTGGTGCCACAATCAAACAATCTTAGATTTGTAGAGTCTAAGTGTAATCAAGGACTTAGAGAAAACAATTTTCTCTGCATTTAATAGAGAGCATGGTCACACTGTATCACCGTCCTGAGGTTCTCTAAGCTACCATTACCTTGCTTTAGGAGTCACCAGGGTTTACTTAGGCAGGAAAACTGTGTTTCTCTAGTTTTACCTAACATACAAAAATTTTTCAATATATCAACCCAAAACTTCAACAATCTTGGGGACAGCGTACTTTCTTTGACTGCCCCAGCATCAGAGCCCTGGATCCCACAGAAGACCGCACTCCCACTGCCTTTAAACCACAGTTACAGCAACAGTCTGCTTATTTGCTCTCTGGGAGAAAGGGGCAGATGCATGCAGATTTGAAGAGAAATCTAATTGAAAAAGTTGTGAGTTAACCAATATATCTCTACAAGATCAGAGAACACCAGAGATATTTATATTTTGGGATTTTAAAAGTTTCTTTGTTTACTCTTTTTGCTCATTTATTTTGAAACCTGTTTTATTTTTTCTAGTACATAACTGTGTTATAGGCAGTTCAAATCAGGATGCCAGCTAAGAGCACTGAAATGTCACAGCAGTCTTTTGTTCACAGGAGAAACGTTCGGCCTTTGTGATCAGTATAGACAGTGCAGAAATGGGAAAGATACTATCAGATAAATTCTATTTTTCATTAAGATAATTCTGTCTCACAAATGTGAAAAAGAAAGTTCCTGAATTGCTATAGTATGGTAATAACTATGGTGGTGTGGCTGAGAAATAAGTGAAAGAAAAAGGAAGAGTTGAGAAGAAACTTGAAGAGTAACTAGCAATATTGTTGGTCTAGACATACAGCTATAATGCTGGCTAATTTTAATTGTATGCCGAGATCTAGAATCGCCTTGGAGATACATGTTTGTGAGTGTTGGGGTGGGAGGAGCTGTAGACTGATTTAAATGATGGGGAAGATTTGCCTTTAAGTGTGGGCAGCACTGTAATATGAGCTGAGAGGTTCTGAACTGAACAAAGTGGGCAAAACATCTGAATCCCTCTGCTTCCTGACTGGGGGTGAAACACAACTCATAGCTTAAGAACAACCTCATGGACAGGCTGTTATCTTTTCCTACCATGTTAGACTCTACTTTTAAATCATGAACCAAAAGAAACACTTCTGTTCTGAAGTTGCTTTCAGTACATATTATAATAGTAATGAAAACAAATAATGAATACACAGGGGTTTTCATTTGTGGCAAAAAAAAAACCCACACACACATGGGGAAACAAGGGGAGGCAAAATACTTTCATGGGTCAGACTTTTCTGGAGATCTTCTTGATGCTACATTTTACCACCATATCCTCCAGTGCTCTAAACACCAAGTCTGTAGAGACCCAAGAATCCTTATAAAGAACCCCCATGATGCTCATATCACTAGTCAAACAATCACATTTTGAAAATAATATTTCATAGGAAGAAGATGAACAAGGTAACAAATAACCATGTTGGTGGTAAAATAAAATAATAAAACAAAATTGGTTCATTAGTTTTGTGAATAAAATGACAACTTTAAAACATCATGTACCAGCACATAATCCAGCCACTCATCTCTTAACTTCAGGGCATCCTTTCTTCTTTCTTGCCATCCTCTGTAGCTGCTTCTCGTCTCCTTTGTTCCCAGCCCAACTCTCCAACTAATTTTTCATCCTTTAGAATAAAAGTTTGTTAGAAGCAGAAGAGGAAATAGAATTAAAGTTTTTTTTAAAAAAAATACAAAATATAAGAACAATAGAATTAAGAATCATTGGGCTTTGGTTGTAATGATTTTGCACTTTTATGCTGCATTTGTTTTTGTACTTGAGGGAAACCATGCTGATTTTAGATGCTGAGGGCTTCTCACATTATTCTGGCTCTGAGAAAATGATGTGAGAGAAAACAAAGAAAAAAAATCAAAGAACTTAGGAGTAGGTGAAGAGCCCAGCATGTCATGGAAGGTGAACATGAAAAGGGTAAAAATGAAAGCAGAAACACAAAAAGAATTTTTAAGTAAAATAATTTATCATTTGTCTAGTATGTGTGAATGAGGATAAGGTTAAGGCATTTGTGCTGCCAACTCAGGCTGCTATCTTGATGTTTTTTTATAGAACTTTTATCTCATCTGCAAATCACATTTCCAAAATAAAATGTCTTCCATAAGAAAGAGAAATGGTTTGAAATAACAGCTAATGTGCAGTCAGTGAGAAAGACCAACTATTTATCATTAATTAATACTGAAAAAAAAAAACAGTGTTTCTCCTCTTGATAAACAGTTTCATGTAAATGTGAACTATGAGTGGAGGGGTTCAATATCCTCAGTCTATAGTACTGTTATAAAATATTTACTGTTATATGTCTAAATACCATCACTATATTTAAACAAGAAACACAATATGGTTATCTTTATACCACTTACTGTTCTATTCCTGTGCTGGATAGTTTTATGTCAACTTGACATAGGCTGGAGTCATCTGAGAGGAGGAAACCTCAATTAGAAAATGTCTCTATAAGATTAGGCAATATTGTAAGGTATTGTCTTAATTAGTGATTGATGGGAAAGAACCCATTATGGGCTTTTCCAGCCCTAGCGGTGGTGGTCCTCAGTTGTACAAGAAAGCAATATGACCAAACCAAGACAGTAAGCAACACCCCTCGATGGCCTATGCATCAGCTTCTGCCTCCAGGTTCCTGTCATGCTTGAGGTCATGTCCTGACATCCTTCAATGATGGACTGTGATATGGAAGTGTAATCCAAATAACCCATTTTCTCACCAATTTGCTTTGGTCATAGTGTTTCATTGCAGCAATAAAAACCCTAAGAAAATTTCCAAAACTTCCATTAAAATAAATTAACAATGTTTCTTTCTTATTTCTTTTGCATATCCATCATTGGCAATGGTTAATAATGGTTTGCATGTGGTCCTAGCTGCAGTGTCTTCTTCAGTCTTTCTCTTTTCAAAAATTCACAGCTTGAGTAATATTTCTTAATATACCTATCAACAGCTTTTTAATGACATAAAAGAATAGATTTAGTATAGTAGCTAAATGTAATGCTTCTTAAGGAATTTTGGGATCTACAGAGGCTTTGAGTCTCTGAGGGCAAGCACAGCTTGCCTTACAGACTCACAATGCCAGGTCCTGTGCTTTAATCTATGAATGCTGTAATGAGGCAGTGAGTTTCTTTATAAAGAACCTTTGCTTTTCCTTTTCAATGCAAAGTCATCAGCAAAGGTCTTTTCTGGAATCATTGTTATTCATGGAGGAGATCCCCCTGAAAAGACCAACTCATGATTAATCCAGAACAACTGTTACTCAAAAGGTCCTACTAGGTAACTTTAATTTTTTAAGATTAAGGAAATAGTTTTGAAATTTAATGAAAATTAGCTTTTAAACATTTATTTCAAGATGTTTATATATATAAACAAAGTATATATATTGGACTACATATTAAGATATTTTTCATATTGATGTCTTCTGTCATAGGTCCTAATGCTTTTCTACAAAGAAATATGAGAGCAATATATACCTATTGCTGATGAGTTGGAACTTCTAAGGCACAAAGATATCTACCATTGCATTTATCATTGAATGAGATTGTGTAGCAATGCGTAACACCCCATATTAGCTGGATGCTGAATACATCCAGACCTATTGTGATAAAGAACAGATGTTGAGGATTTTGGGAGATGAAACAAGTTTCACATAATGTTATATGTTGAATTAAATTTGTGGCTATAGTTGGCCCATTTGCCATGCTTCTCAAAGCTTTTAAAGTTTTTAGTTGACCTGAATCTTTGTGCAGAGAGACATTTTAGAGTAAAACTTCTTCAAATGTTGGATACTGAGCAGACACAAAATAGGCAACGAGTCTTTTGTGCTTTTTTGTAGAACCTAAATTTAGATGAAGTTCATCTTCAAAATGTGACATAAAATATGTCCTATATATAAATAGCATAGAAATTCAGACAGATACTTTGACCTTGTAAAAGAATTTAAGTAACACTGACTTTTGACAAATCTCTTGCTAAAGAACATTATCACTGATGCTATGCACGCATCAAAGAATAAAAACTGAGAGAAAATTAAAATATTTCAAGAAGATACTGCTTTAGTGTTTCAAATGAGAAAAATCTTTGAATTTGAAGAAAATAAGCAAAGTAAGATGTACATTCCTATATTTGTTACAACAGACATCAAGATCAAGGTGAAAAAACTAGCATTTTAGCACGTTACTTTGACATACAATTTGTATTATCTCAAGTCACATTTGAAAGAGAAAGACAAATCATGACATTTTCTCTTTTCTTTTATTTATTTTCTGTATGTGAATGCAGAGAGAGAGAGAGAGAGAGAGAGAGAGAGAGAGAGAGAGAGAGA
>NW_021604636.1:788263-872398 GCF_004785775.1 Grammomys surdaster | reverse complement strand
AGAGAGAGAGAGAGAGAGAGAGAGAGAGAGAGAGAGAGGAAGGGAGACAGAGAGAGAGAGAGAGAGAGAGAGAGAGAGAGAGAGAGAGAGAGACAGACACACACACACACACAAACACACACACACGAATCATATGCACACCTGTTGCCTTTGGAGGTCAGAAGAGTATATTGGATCTCATGGACCTGGAGTTACAGATGACTGTTAGCTACCACATGTGCACTTGGAATCAAACTTGGGCATCAAGCCTGGATCCTCTACAAAAGCAACAAATGCTCTTTAACTAATGCGCTATCTCTCCATCCTTATGGGTGACACTTTTATAGCCTGAAATACTATGTTTCAAGATGAAAGAAGTTATTTTGGATTTAATATCACAAATTTCAATTTATGAAGAAATTAAAAGAAAATTAAACTGTTTTCCATTATTTCTTCTGAATGAAAACAGAAACTGGACAATTAACACAGAGTTTAGGTTTAGTTATATTTTGTGTCAGCATCTCCATAAGTAAGAATCTCCAGACCAGATTCTTAACTTTTAGCAGTGAGAGACTGTGTATATAAGCTGACATTATAAAAACAAGGTCTACTTTATCTCAAAGTCTGAACATTAGGTGACATCCATGACATTTTTCTCTTTTATTTGCATAGTAGACAGCAAGACATTTAATTACTAATTCATATTATGTTCTCTTACAATTATAATTAACCACATTTTATTCAATATTAATTATGTGTCAACTGCTTTATATTTTTTATAACTTTTATACAAAGGAAGAAAATGAAAAGAAATAAGGAAAATTTGTAATCTGTCCATTTTCACAAAGCTACCTGTATTTTGAATAATTCTATTTTTGGGCCCCAGTGGTTCAGTTTAGCTTTCCTTGTCACAGTCTGCATCAGCACATCTCAAGGTGGACTCCATCAACCAGAAACTGAAATGCTACTGGCTATTTGCCCATACCAACATAGAAGAATGTCCTGAAAGAATTTGAAACAGCACACGAGAGACAGGTAGACAGGTTTACTTTGTTTCTGATTTCTAAACTCTGTGTTCAACTGCTCCACCATTTCCCTAAAGCTTCTACCTGGATCTCTGGAGTCTCCTGCCTCTGGCTCTTAACTTCATGATGCCATGATCTACTTATTCAGCATAACTCGTAGCCCTTCCTTTGCATCCCTCCAAAAGCCTATTCCTTTGTTCAGCTTTGTTTTCTATGATGAGAGGCTATAAGTCTGAGCTGGAATTTCTAAACTGACAGTTGACAAATTAAAGCTCATACAATAGTTCAAATCTCATTCGTATTGAGGAAGACACTCCATTCACAGGTAGGTACTGGCATTCTAACAGGGGAGATAATAGTTAATGTACAACCGGGAAAATGTGTAATGATGGGATCTTCAGAATCACAGCATGAAGTTAAGAAGATTTTCATATAGAGTACAAACTTTTTAACTACTTCAAATTTCTCTGCATTTGCAACAATGTCATTCTATTCATAAACACACACTGTAAACACATATGATTATATGCTACATATTTTTAGGAAGAACACACTTGAAATGTATAGCCATCTCCCTAAGAGACACCTCAAGACTAAATTGGAATAGCATTCTTGCCACACTTGAATGAATATGAGCTACAATTGAAATAGCAGTATATTGAAAAATATAATAAGTATGAATATTTACTTGTATGTGTGTTTGATGAATGAAGCGAAAGTTGAAAGGTAAAGGACTTCACTTTATTAACATCATGGAAAACAGGAAAGACGTAATTGGAAGGAAATCTAATTTTATTTAAATTTTACGAAAGTAACTTTAGGAAATTATAAGAATGAAAATCTCTCTTTTGTTTCTGTAATTAATATTTTTAGGTTTCATTACATTTGACTTATTTGTATATATTATATTTTGTTTATGTGTGACTGTATGTGCATGTGTGTGTACAAGTGCATGCACACTTGTGCTTGTCACTGAGCAAGAGCTTATGTCTGAGCCCAAGTATACACAATGGCATACGTCTTGAAGTAAAGAGGATAATTTGTGGGAGTCAGTTCTCTTTTGACCATGAAGGTACTGGGTGTAACAACACAGGATCCCATAGTCTCTATCAGCCATGACTCCTTCAGCACTCTCAGAGTCAGAAGATAAAGAAGAGGCATAAGCTATGACATGATGACTCTCAATTCACAGTACCAGTCTCCTCAGTAATCCTTGTCAACTTTGATATCCTGAACTAAATCACATGATATGTAACTCCCTGTCATCCTGGGAAAGGGTTAGAGCATGTCAAACCCTTCACTTATTGTGGAGATGAGTAATTTGGATCAGAGATGGAGGCTATTTACAGGAAAACCTCTAGCCTCCAGACTCCCCACTACTCCACTATAATCTTCATATCATCTCTCTTTGTCCCTGTCTCTGTCTCTCTATCTCTCATCTCTCTGTCTCTCTCTGTGTCTCTCTCTGTGTGAGAGAGATGAATAAACAGAGACAGAGAGAGACAGAGAGTTAGAGACGAAGATAGACAGACATATATAGAGAGAGGATATAGAGTTATAGAAATATAGATAAGCATGTAGATATTTAGATAGATAGATAGATAGATAGATAGATAGATAGATAGAGATATACATATAGATACATAAATATAGATATAGATGGTTGACGACACAATTAGAAATCCAAAGATAAAAATACTGACATTATAAACCAAATGATTAGAGCTATTCTGCAAACATTAACAAGCACCTCAAAAAATAAACATAATTTTCAGACTCAGGTGCAAATGCTCTATCCATGAAAAATATCCCAGGCTCCTTTGTTGTAAACCATGACACTGCTATATTTTAAAGATTTCATGTTGCTTGTCATGTCAATATTGACTTAGTAGTCTAGTATAATTAGATGTTAGGATATGTAGAAGGAGTGATTTAAGACTAACAACTAGAACTTATTTTTTGATCTATTCCTTTATTTGACACCATTATAAATCACTTTTCACTCTTTGATGTGTAAGAGGACTTATGTGGAACTTAGGCAAAGCTAGCTTTGGTTCTTTTAGCTAACAAAACCAAAGTAGACTCATTTAGGATCATGGTCACCTTTTTCAACTTGGTTTTGAGCAACCAGGAAGCCCTATGTAACAGATGCCATAGGAATGCTTCTAATTCTGAATTAGACCCTGAATGTTGAATGTGTATCTGCCTTTGCACAAATGAGAAATCAGCCAGCCCCTATGAGGATGTTTTGCACTCTTGACAGAGATCGACGGTATTATATTATATGATAGTGTGACATGACATAGTTCATTATGAAGAACAAAACGGCTTCTAGTGTCTTCAAAACTCCTGGTGTCACCAAAACTCCTGGTGTCACTCCTCCAAGAAGAAATTTTAATAATATATATAGGGAGAAGACCTTTCTTCATTTGCATTTGTTTCATACACACACACGCACACGCACACGTACACGCACACACATTTGAGGGGGCAGAACTGCAATTCTGAAATGAATAAATGTGCTCTGTGTGAATTTTCTTCATATACTTAGGAATTTCTTCTATGTGCATTTGAAATTGATATATTTCTTCTGCTCAAGCTAACTTATCATTTCTTTTCATTGATGGATACATACTGCTGTCATGTTCTCAACTTTCGTCATTATTATCTCCCATAAAAATGGCCACCACCCTTACTGTGTTTATTTCCCAAAGTAAAAGGCATTAATTTAAAATTAACTAAACTTGAGGCTGAGACTTGTGTGCTACAAGCACAGTATCACATTTTTTAGTGTATGTGAGATGTTCTTTATGCTTAGTTAGCAAAGCGAAGATTCAATTAGTGCTTACTTTACAGAGATTTTTGGTATTTATGGGTAAAATAGCCTTGGTAATAATTGCCTTACTATGCTTCATTTTCATGACCACAAATAGCATTTTCACATACTATGGTGAAGATTTTGCACAACAGACATTTATCAGGAAAGACAATAATGAAATATATATAAATTGTATAATTTCCTATACTTCATTTAATTTGAATATAAACAAACATATGGGTTTCCTCTTAGTTTCTTGATGTCTTCAGTTCAGATAAAGGTGTAAGCAACTGAATATCCAGTCCGTTATTCACTGGTGTGAATTAATTACTATGATCAGATACTGAGGATGCTAAAGCCCACAAAATGCTAAGGGGGTATGGGTCCCAAAAGTGTGAAATGGTCATTCACCCTGGGGTTGAAACCCTGTGAGTAATGTTTACACATCTTCTGAGATGGAGAACAACAGTGATTAAAGGCCTTGTACCAGAAAAACATTTGCTGGTTTGCAGCTGCTATAAAGCATGGTATTCGTACTTCAGTTCAGGTGCAATGTTGATATCTGGGCTTACATAGGCACCACATTTGACAGTGTGACTCACTTGTCATTTAATTCCTCCAGGAAGGGTTTGTTCGCCATCTATAGAGGCAGAAAGTACCAAAGAGAAAGAAAATGCTTCAGGAGATTCAGTAGCAAATTGTTTCTAGAATCATTTAGCCTTGTGTCCTAAACAAAATGATTGTCAGAAAAATCAGCATTGTTTGTTATTCACACACTTTCATTTACCTTTGGAAGGTGGCAAAACAGTTCAATTATATTAGGGAGAAAAAATTCCATTTTGTACTAAAAAAAAAAAGTCAGGAATAATAATCAACTTAGAATGCTGATTTTGAAGAATTGCAACAATTCAGCTTAGCGATTCTTAAAATGCTAACATTTGAAAATGATGATTATTATAATGTGTCTTCCTTATTTGGAGGAGGAACAATACTTCATAAAATTGTACCTTAATGAGCAGTTAAAACACAGGCTTACACTTACTTGTTATTGCTACTTCTTTCATAATTTTTTCCATGGAGTTTTATTTTGAAGTGTTTAGAGGTCTTTATAAAGTTTTTAATATCTCCACAAAGCTATTCAAAAATAATCAAATCAATTTCAAACTTTCCTTCACTCCACCACAAAAAGCCCCTAGCCTTTCCCAGTTACTCTTCATGTCTATACTCTGTCATGCTGACTGTTTTGAATACTTTATATGCATAGTTTTTATTTATTTGTGATGCTTTAGAGACAGGTTCTTTGTATATAATCCAGTCTATCCTTGGATTTACTAGGCAGCCCATGCTGACCTTGAAATTGTGCTTCTCATCTTCCTGAATCCAGAGTGCTAGGATTATAGGCAAGTGTCCACCTGCAGGGCTCTAGAACCATCTAGTATGTGATCTATTAATGACTGCCTTATTTTTCTAAGCATAATATCTTGAAGATTTACTAGGTTGCATTAAGGAATAGTACTTTATATGTGTTAATTGCTAAATAATATTCCACTTGTTGAATATAACATTTTCTTGTTAGTGTTTAGTTTATGACCCATTGTGTTATTAACAGTTTATGGCTATTGTATAATGCTAAGAATATTGATATATTGATTGCTCAGTATGTATGCTTTCATGTTTCTCAGATATATTTGGAAATTAACTTCTGGATTATTGATGACTATTCTGAAGCTATTTAGGAAGTATGAGATTCTTTTTCAACCTACCTTCCTTGTTTTATAAAATCACTAGCACTGTACTAGGAATCAGATTTCTTCCTTTGATCCTTCTTTGATCCTTCAAATACTATCATCTGTTCACTATTAGGCTCTGTGATTCCCTTCTGGGTTTGAGGGCTTTCTATAGCTATTGATGCAAAGAATTGTACCATCTATGTATTTTCTGATTTTTAAAATAGTGGTTCATAGTACTACCTGAGGACCCAGCTATACCACTCCTGGCCGTGTACCCAAAAGATGCTCCAACATATAGCAAGGACACATGCTCCACTATGTTCATAGCAGCCTTATTAATAATAGACAGAAGCTGGAAAGAACCCAGATGACTTTCAACAGAAGAACAGACACAAAAAAATGTGGTATGTTTACACAATGGAGTACTACTCAGCTATCAAAAACAATGAATTCATGAAATTCTTAGGCAAAAGGATGGAATTAGAAAATATCATCCCGAGTGAGATAACCCAATCCCAAAATAAAACATATGATATACACTCACTGATAAGTGGATATTAACTCAAAAACTTGGAATATTCAAGATACAATTCACAGATTATATGAAGCTCTAGAAGAAGAAAGATCAAAGTGTGGATGCTTCAGTCCTTCTTATAAGGGGGAACAAAATACTCACAGGAGGAAATATGGCGACAAAATGTGGAGCAGAGACTGAAGAAAAGGCCATCCAGAGACTATCCCACCAGGGGATTCATTCCATATACAATCACCAAACCCAGACACTATTGCGGATGCCAAGAAGTGCTTGCTAACAGGAGCCTGATTTGGCTGTCTCCTGAGAGGGTCTTCCAGAGCCTGACAAATACAGAGGCAGAAGATGGCATCCAACCATTGGACTGAGCATGAGGTCCCCAATGGAGGAGTTAGAGAAATGACTAAAGGAGCTGAAGGGGTTTGCAAACCATAGGAAGAACAACAATATCAATCAACCAAACATGCTAGAGCTCCCAATGACTAAACCACCAACCAGAGTACACATGGAGGGACTCATGGCTCTAGAGGAGGACGGCCATGTTGGCATCAATGGCAGGAGAGGCCCTTGGTACTGTAAAGGCTTGATGCTCCAGCGTAAAGGAATTCCAGGGCAGGGAGGCAGGAGTAGATGGATGGATCTGGGAAAACTCTCATCAAAGCAGGGGGAAGGAGAATGGAATAGAAGGTTTGAGGGGGCTAGGAATGGAAAAGAGAATAATGTTTGAAATGTAAATAAATAAAATATCCAATAAAAATTAAAAAAAATTGTTTCACATGTTCAGAGCAGATGATTCTTTTTTTTAATTTTTGTGATTATTTGGTTAGTGATGCTATCATAAGTTGATTGCTTTTTTAGTATTATTTTCAGATTTTTCAATGAAAACACACAAATACAAAAGGTTTTTGAAAATTGATTGTGTATTACACAACATTTTTTGGCTTCAAACCATTTATCAGATTTTACAGTACTTTAAGTGAATTCCTCAGTATTGTTTATGCACAATACCTGCAAACAGGATTAATTTTATTTCATCCAAGAATGGATATTTTACTTTATAGTCTAATCATGCTGGCTGCCACTATAAGTGTTATGGTTAAACACAGTGACAGGAATAGATATGTTTGCATTTTTCTTGACCTTGGGAGAAAAGTATCAATGTTATACTATAAAGTGTGGTTTCAACTATTACTTATTTTTAACCACATCTTTAAACATGCTTTCTAAGTATTGCTAAGTTCTTTTATCTACTGCTGACAAGGTGGGTTTTTACATGATGAAGACATGATTTGACTTTGTCAAATACAGTTTTCACATTTATAAAAATGTTTTTAATGCTTCATTTTCTTGACATAATGCATTGTTTTAACTAGATTTTGGGTGGTTACCCACATTTATCTACTAAAATGAATCTTATCTTTTTATGTTTTATAGATGTTTATATTTTGGTTCAATTTGATACTTCTTGTAAAACATTAGTCTATTGTAAAAGTAACTATTGTTCGCCAGGTGTAATTTTCATTGGAGGATTACTGCTGAATAAGTTCACAATTCTAGCTCTCTCTGAACTCTGAGTGACTGGTTCAATTAAGCTGTTCTGTCCAAAACTCCTCCCCAAGCTGACTGATTCAAACTGGCTTCTCTAGGTTTCTCACTGAATTGCTCTGCTTGGCCTCAAACCAACACTGGTAGTCTGTTTTAATCTTCTGGTTCTTTCTGTCTTCATCTGCAACCCCTCTAAAGTAGCCTTCTTCTTCTCCCCTTCCTCCTTCTCCTTCACCCACCTCCCCCTGCTTCAGCCACCCCTTCTGTGTGTGTGTGTGTGTGTGTTTACTTCTCTCTTAATTCTTTTATTCTTATGCCTTTACTCAGGAGAATTGCGTGTATTGTGTCTCTGACTCATCCTTTCAGATCTTTTTCTAATTCATCACTTTGTCTACCCCTCAATTATATGTTATTGTTTGGGATTAAAGATGTGCACTAAAGGAATGTCTGAATACCAGCCAGAGGGATTAAAGATGTGTATTCCATCCATAACACACAGATGTCGGCCTTTTGATGTGATTCCTGATCAGAGCATCCATGTTGCTAGATTAAAAGTTCTCTACAGTCTACGTTCATAAAATATATAGATCTACAGTTTTTCTTGTGATTATTCTCACTGCCTTTTAAAGATGGCCGTTTGAATTATTGGTGTCCAGTAATTGACTCAAAAACCCCATAAACACTAATTTCAGTCAGATAGGGATAGTTTATTGAGCATACGCCCCAGGAATGATCTACCAGTGCTGTGGTCCATATTTGGGAACTGAGCAATGACGGTGAGTTAAGATTCTACAGGGTGTTTAAACCCCAAATCCACAAACGTCTGTGCCAAGTTTTTTCATCAATCAGGATTTAGGGATAGGGGATTGCCTTAGGAACATGTCTTCACTGTACACTTATCCAACTCTCATTGGTTGGGGCATTCAACTCTGTCAGGGGGTTTGTCTTGTCTAATATTCATGCTTTAACTTGTTTACCAGAATGAGACTTGTTCAACATTCATGTCTTAAATTGTCAACTAGGATGTCAGTTACCTACATACATGTTTCTTTCTGCTAAGTAGGATATTGATTGCCAGAGAGGTCTTAGGAACTTAAACTTTACTCAACCATTGGCCACTACTTAAAATGAAAGTCTTATTCTAAATAGTTTCTCATATTGTTACAGGTGTCTCTCATGTTGGGGTCCATCCCAGGGGCATCTTTTAAAGGCAAATACAATAAAAGCTTATACATGGGTGCAGGAAGAGCTGTTGTAAAACTAGACAAAACAGTTCTACTGACTTCTGTCATGACTCGTTTCCAAGGAGACAGAACATAATAGAATATGTAATCAATCTTGGCATTAGAAAGTTTCTTAATAACAGCAAAAAGATACGAGAAAGTTTGCTTATCATGGCAGGCTGTCTAGATCCCAATTATCTAGGCTTTAACATGAATAATTTAGGAAACATACATTTGAGATATTTGTAGAAGATTGTTAAGACTTGATTATAATGTTTTATATCTCCTGAAATATGCACTAGTGAAGCCACTAGTAGAATAAATAAATAAATAAATAAATAAATAAATAAATAAATAAAACTGATGGACATTCTGATACATTTTGTTTTATGTAAAATTCTGTTACTGAATTATTTCTTACTATAAAGTATATATGCAATTAAATTAAAAGCCTAAAGCGATTTAAGGATAAAGTGATGTGAAAGTTACTGTTGCTAACTCCACATACATCACAATTTTGCTTCTCAAATCAGGATGTGACAACTTTTCATAAGGAGAAAAATATATGTACTATGTATTTGTTGATTTCATTTATAATTGAGGCTTTGGCATTAGGAGACTTAGTAAGATTTAAAGTAATCTATATTTAAATCACTATTTTTGAGGGTATATCAAACTTGTAATCTACAATCCAAACATCAAGGGTATAGCTACTTATATAACAGAACACTCCCAGGATGCCAGGCAGAAGCATTTTTAAGTAATGTGAGAGCATAAGTTTCTCCTGATGAGGTGGTATAATTGTAGGATGACTTGTAATGTAAAAGAAAAGTAGGCTAATTCCTATGAAAGAGTAAGCCTGTGGCTTAGCATACAAATGTCAGTTCTATTTCCTGCAGGTAGTATTTTACATATTTATATATTTACATATAAATATTAAGTATGCTACTGTTTTTTTAAATGTTATTTTTATTACCAACACTTGTAAGTTGAAGTAATAGGAGTGTCCATAAGATCAAACACAATAACAACAGTTATTTATAAGAAAGTACTCAGTAAGTGGAAAAACCTATCCACCCTCACAAAAGTGATCTCCAACTCACAGGTAACAGAAAGGGTCCAGAAAGGATGAGTTATAAAAGCAGTAGAAAAAATTTTCAAAAGAGATGGTAAATTTGAATAACATTATATGGATGTGTAAGTCTTAACAAGAATATCAATTCTATAATTTCTACACTTAGCTTTATTTATTTAATACAGTGTCTGTGTCTAAAGGTAATTGGAACCCACATTTTGGAGAATTACAAGTCATTATGTGCAATCATGTTTAATCATGTTAATTTGTAAAATGAATATATGAAATGAAATCAGATGCATAGTATTTATAATAGTAGTTCTTTTCAAATGTTTTGAGATCACAGGGCTAGAGAGTTGGCTCAGTCGTTAAGAGTCTTCAAAGCTCTTTCCGTGCATCAAGTTTCAATTCCTAGTCCTTAGATGCTCAGTTCCAGGGCATCAGACAACCTCTTGGGGAGTCTGTAGAAGTGATACACGTGCACAGTCTGGCAAAATGCTCATACACATAAAATAAACATAAATAAATAGAAAGAAATGCCTTCCATTTAGAGGTATATTTTTATTCAGAACTGTTGATTTAAAGCCAGACCTATATTCGTGTTTATCTCTGTTGAACACAAAATAGCCAAGGCTAAACCATCATGAAAACTTAAAGAAATAGATTTATCAACAGTCTAAGAACAGACTAATTATTTCTGTTAAATATCATTAAAGCATATTCATTTTTCTCTTATTTATCAATATATCCTGCAGTTCTTTACTCATAATCCAAGAATATGAAAGTACCTTACATCATTTGAGATGAGCCACTTATGTTTGACAATTATTGGGCTGCATACTATATAGATCAGCACCAGTGACCAGGTTTAGATTTTATAGGTAAACTGTAATATTAAAAACACTTCTTTATTCATTCTCTATATAGCCAGGTATCATGGTGCATGCCTATAACTTCAAAACTTGAGAAACTGGTGTTGGAGTGTCTCTAGTAGGAGGCAATCTTTAACAAGATAATGAAACTCTGTCTCACATAATAATTTAAAGTAATGGTAGTAATTATACTGTACATTGTAAAGATAAAGGCAGATAGCTAGGGATTTAGTTTACTAGGAGGAACACCTGCATAGCATATGAGTCTTGAGTTTGCTCTCCAACAATAGAAAACAACAACAACAAGTTGTTGCTAATTTGCCCTGTGCCTTAGAAGACCTTATATGGAAAACAACTCCTGAGAGCAATGGTTGTTTTCATTTAAAAGAACATTGAAAATTTACAGAGAGTGAATGTTTCTCTCTCTCTCTCTCTCTCTCTCTCTCTCTCTCTCTCTCTCTCTCTCTCTCTCTCTCTGTGTGTGTGTGTGTGTGTGTGTGTGTGTGTGTGTGTGTTGTGAAGATCATTCTTGTCTTGCTTTGATATATCTTGCTGTCAAAGGCAATATCCTGGGGTGCATCAATCATGATTCTGACTCTGCTTAGCATGTTTGGGGACATGCTGTTCTGTTGTGAGCAGAAAAAAGCATGTATTAAAATAGACAGTGTATGAATTAATGTTAATATCATCATTACAAAAGTCATTCAGAAATTAAGTCAATATGTTAATTTAATTCTGTTTAGTTTTACTTTGGAAACATAGAGCAAAGTAAAGAACAACAAGATATATTTAAAAATTTGAATTTTGACACTCTTTATTCCAATAAAATATTATTTTCCAGGGAGCTGGATTATAGTCTTTCTTGTTGACAGTGTTGGTAATTTCCATGCATAAATAAAAAATGGAATATGAAATCGGTGAGCCAGGCTGACAGCAGTGAGTAATAATCCTGTAAACCTTGGATCTGGCTTGCTGCAGAATCTGGACTTGCTAGAATTTTGAGTAATTTGTAAAACTCACAATTTGTGGAACATTCAAAATTAGAGATCATTATAGCTATAAAAGGAAAACAAAACAATTTCACAGAATGCTGAAAGATTGTTTCAATTTGTACCTACTGTAGAATTTTTCTCCTAACTCATTTCTATTGTCAGTTCCTAGAGACGTATCAGCTCTGTTGCTTCCTTGTATAAATGCAAGCCTAGGGCTGCTGCTTCCTCCCACTCTGTATGAAACACACAGTTCACTAGAAATGTGGAAATGATTGCTTTGTAAACTTACAAGGGCAGGGTTATAGTTATAGAGGCTGATAGGTCAAAACTGAATTCATTGATGAGGAGTTGATTATTTTCTTCAAGCCTAGGATACTTTTCTGAAAATACCACTGATTTTCTAAAAGCAATTAGAGAATGTGTTGTGGAATTAGGGAATCAGTCCAGAAGTCATGTTTATATCTTCTAATCCTGATTCGTTCTCTAATTCTGTAAATTACATAATGTCCCTAAGCTGTAGTTTCCCTGTGTGTGAAATAAAGATGTGCTGGCTGTCACTGCTAATGCAGTCTGGCTGAGAGGATGAGCTGAAAAGCCACATGAATCACATTAATACATGGGTCTCATGGATTTACATAAATGCTGTTATATCGTATTTTAACTCCAATTACCTGGACCTCCACCATCCAAATATCTTGCTTTAATATTTAACAAAAACTATATATGAATAATTTAAAAGGTATTACATTTCCAAAATATAACTTTAAAATTTACATTTTAAAGATTACCAAATTACAGAAATGGAGATGAATGTAAGCTAAGTTTGTAAAGAATTGATGAAGCCACAGAAATTCTTAGTATATCTTATTAGCATATATTCATTATATACCTACAAGGGTTTCATGGAGACATTTTCATTTCGGTAAATCATACCCACTGCTAATATTCTCCCCAATACTCTTTCCTCTCTGCTCTACCTACTGTATTTTCCTTTGCTTCCCAATCCTATTCTACTATTGTATCTCCCTTTGTCTGTCTGTCTGTCTGTCTGTCTGTCTGTCTGTCTGTCTGTCTGTGTCTGTCTGTCTGTCTGTGTCTGTCTGTCTCTCTGTCTCTCTCAACAACACACAGACACACAGGCACAGACACAGACACACACACATGTAAATAATTTATGTGTCTGTGTGAAGTCGAGGATCTACGTATGCAAGAAGGAAAATGTAACACTTGCCTTTCTGAGTCTGCTTACTTTACTTAATAGGGTAAGCCCCAGTTCTGAACATTTTTCTACAAATGATATAATTTCAGACTTCTTCATGGCTGAATAAAACTCTTTTGTGTACATACACCATTGTATTCATTCTTTGGTTTAGGATGAAAATCCAGGTTGATTCTATATAACTTGGGTGTTGTAGATAGTGCAGCCATAATCATAAATGTTTATTTTGATTTTTTAGAAGAAACAATGCATGTGATACTGCATCTGATTACTTTCTCACATGCTTGTTCTTGGTATATAAAACTATTGATTTTTATATGCTGACTGTACATCTTGCTACTTTGTTGAAGGGGATTTTCACATCTAAGATTAGTTTCTGGTGGAATTTTTAGAGCTTGTTACATACATAAACACATAGACTACAAGTAAAACTCACTTGACTTCTGCCATCCATTTATCTATGCTACTCTTTCTTTTGTTACTGCTGAAGATGAGACTTAAGAATTACATTCAATAAGAGTGGAGAAACCTGACAGACTTTTCTCATTCAGTAGAGGTACTTTGAGATCTTTGCTACTTAGTGTAATGGTGACGTAAGATCTGCAGTATAGCTGCTGTCTATATTATATTCATGTACGTTTCCTCACTTCTTAGTTTCCTCTGAGCTTTTATCATGAAGGGAATTTTTTAAATATGTAGAAAGCATGTTCTCTATCTACTGATATTATATATGATTTCTGTCATTGAGATTTCCAATGTGATACATTAAATTGACTGTGGATTGAGTCATCCTTGAACACCTGGAATGTATCCGATTTAGTCATACCTACTGGTCCTTGTGCTGTGCTGTTGAATTCATGTTTCAAGTGCTTTGCTGAGGACTTTTGTATTTATGTTCCTCAAAGAGATTAGGCTTTGATTTTGTTTATTCTGTCTTTATCAGACTTTTACATCAGAATAATAATTGGTCTATAAAATGAGGTTACTAGCGTTTCTTCTTTTTCTCTTTTATTAAGTAGGTTAAGAACATAGTTTATGTTCTCTAAAGCTTTAGTGGAATCTAATGGTAAATCCATCTGGTACTGGGCTTTTTCTAATGCAGTGAGTTTTTTATTATTACTTCATCCTTATTGCTCATCACAGGTTGTGTATGGTGTGCAGTTCTTTTTAATTTTGTTTGTTATGTACATCCATAAAGTTATCCTTTAAAAAATTTTTTCTAGTTTATTTGAATACAGGTTTCCAAGGCATTCAAGACCTTTGAATTTCACAAATACTATTTTAATGGCTTCCTCTTTATTTTTAATTTTATTCATTTGGAGTTTTGGGGGAGGGATTGCTAAGGTTTTGTGAATCTTGTTAACCTTTCAAGGAAATGTAGTTTTATTGATTACTTTCAAATTTTAGTATTGCTATCTAAAGATTTTGATTCTCCCTCCCTTCATCCCTCCCCTCCTCCCCCTTCTCTGTCTCTCCTTCTTCTCCCCTTCTCTCCTCTCCATTTTGAATTATCTAACACTGAAAGTACAGTATATTTGTATTAAGCTGCTGCTCTAGAAAAACTGGTAGTTTTCTTGACATTTCTAAAAAATATTAATATACTCACATCAGCCACCCAGGGATCCTAGGATGACATCAGCCTTATATATATTTTCTTTAAATCTCATACTGTTCAATCACTAGATGCCTCCTTATTGTTTAGAGTCACTTCTTTGTAAGACATGGAATACACATATGCATATATATATATATATATATATGTGTGTGTGTGTGTGTGTGTGTGTGTGTGTGTACAATATTTTGCTTAAATGTACAAGTTCAAAATTGTGACAGATAAAAATAGTCTGCTTAGGTTATCACAGTATGTTAACCTGGAGTAAATTCTAGAGAAATTAAACAATAGTACAGGAAAGTTTGAGAATTATTTATATTGGATTTCTGGTCTGTTCATTTAAAACTTTTCTTGATTAGTTGCCTTTGTTAACATCTTGTGATATATACTCTTAGCACTTCTTTTCAAGATAAAGAACATAGTGTGACTGTCTTCAAGAAATACCAACTTTAAAAAAAACCACTAAAACCACCAAAATACAAGAAATCTCATGATGGACTTATATTTTAAGTCTGTATTGCAGACTCCAAGATAGAACACTCTCAAAATATTAAAAGACTAATATTTCAAATCAAAAAGAGGTCAGTGTGACTAACACACTATAATAAGCAGACTGTTTTCAAAGAAAGATAAAGAAATATGCAAGGACTGATTAGGTCCTAATATCAGTATAAAAAAACCAAATACTATAGACAACACAAATAAAACTGCTAGATGACAGAATCTTATGTCATCTATCACAATGATGTCTTTCCAAACCACCAACAATAAGTATGACACAAAATAAGGTATTTTTGCTTTTATGTGTTCATGAAGAAGCATGTACTATCTGCATAATGCTATTTATTTAGAGACTGCCACATGGAACATTTTGTTTAAAGATGAAGTCAACATGCTTAGTTTTGAAGATGCTGTCCATGATTTACTTGTGTTTAGTGTCTCTGAAAGTTATGATGTTTTAACTACTATAGCTTTGTAATGTAAAATATTGAAATCAGATGAGATTATCACAGAAACATTAATCTACATAGGAAAACTGCCCACACTTGATAGAGTAGCACTTGAAATGAACAACCACCCAAGACACAAGTTAATGGAAATGTAAGGAAACTATCATCCATGTACACTGTGGGTGGGATTGAAAAATGATGGTACCATTATGGAAACCAGTGTGACTACACCTTAAAATAAAAATATAATTCAAATGTGACCCATGCATTCCATTCTCAGGTTTTTATGCATTAAAATGAGGGTCTTTTGAGACCTCATCTGAGTGTTCTAAAAGAACATAGACACTAAAATACTTTTTTCCAAGTAACTGTCCTCCTGTGTCAAAGTCACTGGGAAGATGGACATGGAGTTCTGAGGGATGAATGGGACATTTGCATAACCATTCAGTACAACCACCTCTACTTTGTTGATGAATGGGACAGCAGATGTTGGATACTATGTGATCTTACATCCTAAATTTAGTGCTTTGAAATACTCATACTCCAGTGTTCACTGAACATTCAAGATGACAAAAAACTAAATGTTCATTAATATATAAATAGAAAAAGACATGTAATAAAATATTATTCACCATTTGAAATGTTTTAATTTTTAATCTTATAAAAATTAATATACAACATCATGGATAAAGATATTATGCTAAATAAGATAAACAAGCCACAAAAAGCACAATGATTTAAGATCACATTCATATGATGTACAAAAAGTCATCTAACATAGAGCCAGAATAGAATTGTGATTACCTATGCTGGGGAATGGGCTGCTAATCAATGGACATCGTCTCAGTTAAGCAAGAAGAGTAAGTTCTAGAAATCTATTTGTACAGTTGCATTCCTGGGGTTTATAATATTCCATAATTTAGTTTTCTGGAGTTAGACCTTACATTGTAGTCCTACCACACTGAAAGGAAAGCTCCTTGCTTTTATTTCTCACCACCTTAAAATGGCACTGGTTTGTCTCTTCTCTATCACACCAAACCTATCTCTGTTATCTTTTTTTTTATATTACTTTTCTTATCTTTGCCATTGACTTTAAATCCCTAAGAAATGATCTTTCTGAGTCAGCTGGAGAAATCTTCTATATCATATTTGTTTGGTGATCCTGAACACCCTTAATTCATTTCATGCTTTATGCTCTGCTCTAAAATGTTGTACCAGAGAAGTCACTGAAATAGAATGAAGGTATGAATTAAACATTTACAAATTACATCTGGGTTTTTGTTCAGAAGAAGGCTGAATGAAAAGATATATACAGATGGCCTCCCAATATTCTGCTCACCAGAGACTTTTGTTTATGCCACTTCTCCAAGAAAAGTAGACTGCTAATGGGTTAACTCGACTTCACTTCCTGTTTTAGGCTCTACAATGTGTGAATGCTTTAATCATTGTCAATATCTCTTGGCTTTGGGCCACTTCCAGTATACTAATTGACTACTTTAGTTCTATTTAGGTTCAGGATTTCTTTGCCACAGTGCTCCAATCTCTCAGAATGGAGAGAATCAACGCATAGAGTATTAAATAGTATCTGAGAAGAAAGTCTACTATGTAGTAGTATGTGGTAAGAATGGAATCATAACAGTAACCAAACTGATACATCATTTATATATGGCCTCCAATGTATCTAGGTTAATTTTGTAATAAAGACAACCAGAACAATTCAATATATTCAATACTGAGTGGTAGAGAATATAAGTGACCAAAAAACATGTATGGTTTCATTCACAGTATTATAGATAGAGGCATTTTCTCTGCTGAGGTTCCTTCTTCCCAGATGTCTCTAATCTGTATCAATTTGAACAAAAATGCTAACAATACAGAGTATAGAGTGGCAATAACAACATACTAACCCTTGGGAAAGATGAGGAAGCTCATGCTTTGAGGATGATATCCTGTACTTGGGGCAATTTTAAAAAAATAGTGTCATTTATTGCACAAAGTTAAAGCAAAGATATTGTTTGACCTGAACTTATCACTCACCATAAGGCATATGCATGGGTTAGACATTATTAGAATCACTCCTTTGCATTATCTTATTTAATGTCTATCATCTGAAAGAGGCCCCTTTTATTTTCCACAAGGAGGAACTGGGAACAGCAGTAACTTGCATAAACCCATAGGTAACAAGAGGAAATTTTACAACTTGATCATGAGCCACTTAGGTCTGAGCAGTTAGTCTAAACCACAAATGTGGTTGCTATATTAGAAATCCCAGGGTTAATTAATTAGGATGTATGTTTTCCTTGTCAACCCATGTCCCAGATTTTAGCGTTGTAGATTAAAGGGTCTTCTGCATCTGAATCTACCAGGATCACTGACACATAGCTGAGTGTAATATAAGCATCAATTGAAGACTTATGATAAGCTCAAAGAAATGACACTTTTAAAATAGAAATCTAAACCACATGAAGTTGCACTGGTACAAATTTAAAAACAAACAAAACAAATAAACACAAACAAACGAACAAAACCAACAATTTTACTAAACACAACGGGCTAATGCGTTTTTGTTATATTAGATCAAAAATAAAAGGGATAAAAAGAACAATGACCTTTATTTCCCTATTTTGTATTCAAGCCACCATAATTTGCATGTACAAATCTAATTAATGTCTTATAAGTTTTGAGGCACAAATATAAACAAAGAAGTTGAATTTTAGGAAAATCAAGTATATACAGTTAACAAGTGATAAAGCATTGACTGCTCTTCCAAAGGTCCTCAGTTCAATTCCCAGCAAACACATGGTGGCCCACAACCATCTATAATGGGGTCTGATGTCCTCTTCTGGCACACAGGTGTACATGCAGATAGAGTACTCCTATCTAAAATAAATATAAATACATCTTAAAAAGACTGATATTTATTATATAAAACATGACCAAAGTTTGCAAGTGATACCTATAACATTGTCAGGAATCTTTACTAAATAAAAAGAGGGACAGGGAAATAAAGTAATTACATATCATAAATCAGACAAAACTTTACTCGATTTTATACTTCATTTTGAATTATTAACAATTGATTCAGTGTCATCCTAAAGTCTTGATCCAGTGTCTACAGGTATTTCCTGTTCAAGAAAAAAATAACTCTAAATAATGATAAGATAATAGATTATTAGAATCTTTCTTGCTATAGTCAACACCTTAACACTTTCTTTGCATTTTGTTACCATCTTCATTAAATGGTTTCTTGTTCTTTTTGAGAACTAATCAACAAAATGAGTTTTGTTCCAAGGCTGATTAGACAAGATAAAGAAAGTGCTACATGCATTTATTCATTTTCACCCAGATTGTATTCACTGAATATCTGCAATGTGCCAGATGCTGGGCACACCATGATTAGCAAGGCATGTGCTCGCACTCAGGAGTCCTCAATCTTTTGCAGAGGCTCAGGCACGAAACATGAGATTACACAGTAAAGGAGAAAAGCAATAGAGACTGCACAACCCTAGCTTTACCAAATGCATGATGTGGCAAGATGGAAGAGTCAAAATGGTGCCAAAAGTAATTCCTGGAAGGTTTCTGAGAGAAAGTAAAACATCCAGTCTTGAAGGATAAGGGCCAGGCAGAGTAAAGATTGTTCAAATAGAGGCATCCAAAATTTTTAAACAAATTAAGCTATGAAAACACATAATTGTTCTAGTTTCCTTCCTGTGATGAGATTAAAAACAAGTAAACAACAAACTAACAAAAAACAACCACTTATAATAAGCATCTTAGGGGAGACAGGGGTTTATTTCAGCTTATAGTTTGTATGCAGCCTATTCTTAAAGGAAGTCAGGGCAGGGACTCAAGCAGAAACTTGAAGCAGAAATGATGAAGTCCCTCCTGCTGGGATGTTTACAGGCGTGTGTTTTCTTATATACTCCTCCCTTTGCCTAAGGATGGTATCACTTACAGTGGTCAAGACCACATTAATAAACAAGACAACCCCCCCCCCCCGACACACACAACCATAGGATAATTTGACTTAGGTAATTCCCCAATGGAAGCTTTTCTCTCAAATGACTTTTGGCTAAATCGAATTGACAGTTCAGCTAACTAGGCTTTAGTAACTTAGGTTTGTGTAAATGTCAATTTATTTCCTCAAATGAAAAGATTAGAAGAGAGCTGTACCCAAGCAGGGCAAATACGCGGTGTGACATGGCTTGGGCTGAGCACAGAGTGTTTTTTTCTGTTTAATTTAATCCCTAGGCCTAGGTCTAGAACCTTCTGGCCTCCATACAATCTAATATTCTGCAAACCCAACCTTCATGTCTTAAGCTTTCAGTCTTCTTCTGCTAACCAAAGCCCAGAATGTTTCAGCTTCTGAGACTTACTACGTTCAAACTCCCTTTGCACTGCCTAATTCAAACTGACTCTATAAAATCACCCCAGTAAAACTACTTCCTGGAGAAACACTAAAATTTCCAAGTGAAGGAATATAGAAGCAAGGTTTGATACACAGGTTACGTTTATTAATACAATCATTACACTACATTCACTGTCCAAAATTTGAAATAAGCCTACATTATGATTAGAATAGAAAAGTAAATTTCTCTTCCTTTCAATCATGTGACTGTTTTTGCTGTTAATTTTCTTGCCCAATCTTCATATGGTCATCATGTGTGGGTTACCATTCTTATTGCTATGGAAGGTTTCAGATCAGATTGCTAAGGCAGAACTACATCAAGACTGCTTTTATTATGAGCAACAAAGCAAAACAGTATTTTGATAAAAATGATAACTAGCATTCAATCATTCATTTCATAAATATTTATTAAGCATGATTTATTCTCTAGCACCTGTTTTAGATGCTAAGAACAGTGAAAGGAGAGACTGTTTCTCTATCTCATGAATTTACATTATTTTAGGGAAACAATAAACAAATAAGAAAACCCATATTTTAGGAGCATGGTGTCATGTCTGAGGAAAATAAGGCAAAAATGAGCTCACAGAGAATGGCCTGAAATGGTTGGAACATTAGATGGAGTGGCTATAAAGGATCCAACAATGAAATAGGTTTTGAACTGAGATAGGCATATCAGATCTGAGGGATGCTTATATTCACACTGAAAGTAAATGACTGAATAAACACACCCAGATGAACATGAAATACTTCTATGACTTAAAATATGTGAGAAGGCTAGTAAATTTATTCTTGTATAAAGTGGTCATTGTATCATGGATGTAAGACAAAGGGATGAGAGAAATAGAAGGAATAGATAGTCTATTTTTGTCATGTCTTCTAAGTTGATAATAAAGACAAATCTATCTGTTAGGTAATTTAATAACAGTGATATATAGTCTAGTTTCTTTAGGACAATGTAATTCAGTCTCATTTTTCATTGTGTTGTCTGTTTTATGAATGAAAGTCATAATTGCAAATTCTAAAGTTTATTGTATATGATTATATTTCCTACGTTGTTTGAAAACATGGTGCTTTAAAAAACATAAAAATATAAATGTAAAACATGCTATAAAAAAGCATTTCATGTTCAAAAAAAAGAAATTAAAAAAACCATAAAAATATGTAAATAGATGTATAATATTAAAGAACACATTTTCTTGGTTATCATAAAAATGTATTGTGACAAAAAACAAATTTAAAAATTAATGAAATGCAAAATTTAGAATGCCTATGTAGAAGGAACAAGAAGTGTTGAAGTCTTAAGATATAAAATCTTAGTCCATTAGCTTGTCTGAAAGCTAGTGGGACTGCAAAGCATGATGACTGGCAGATCTTTGGGATTTGTACATTATTTGGAACTTGGACCACATTTGGAAGGAATAAAGAATATAGTGACTTCTTAAGGTTTCTGATTAGTAGAGATCACTAGGACACTACAGCAACTATGCTTATACTAGCTGGTTCAGGCATCCTCGTTTCCCTGGAAGAAAGAATGTCTTTTGGTCAGTACCAAATTAAAATTTAGTTCTTTTGTTTAAAGTATTAAGAAAAACTAAAGATTATAGTTGTCTCAGTGACTTCTTACAAGTTTGTTGTTGTTATTATTGTTTGGGTTTTATCATTGTTATTATTGTTGTTGTCTTTGATTATTCTCACACTCTAAAAGTTCCAAAATATTTGTTTTACATTTAGTACCTTGAAAGAGAGAAACTGTTTAGATGAGGGCACAAGAAAATATAAGAAACCCTGAAAGGTTAGCTAGATGTGTATAATTCTACTGTATCTTTGATTTCATGGTTTATATGGAAAATGCAACACTCAACAGGAACTTTATCTGAAGGTCACTGTTACTGGATATTTTAGGGGACAAGCTTTTTCCTCCTTCTTCAGTCGCTTTTTTTCAAAGACCCTTCCTCGGTAGTAGATATGCAGCTAAGTTGCCTTATACCTCTGAAGGGCTGTTGAGAATGAGGGTGGAAAATATGAGTTGGAATTTGTTATACAAATGGATTCCTGTCAGGCAAACAGATTTTTTTATAAGAAATCATAAGCAGCGTATTTCTTATGTTCCACCTTAACATTTTATTTCAGTGCCTGATGGTTTCTCATGTTTAGTAGCTTCCCCAGCACTTAATGATCCACTATGACAAACTAGCCCTAGTCCATATGTTTAAGACAGTTCTCTGATTCCAATGTGAAATTTTTGGTGCTTAGAAGAATATTTTCAAGGGTAGTTTTATAAGAAGAACCAGGTATCAAGAAAAATCATTTCTATTCACCTCTCTCCAATTCCTCCCATGCCTCCCTCTCCCTCAAATTCACAACCTGTTCATTAATTATTTTCCCTCCACCCCACATACACATATAAGGCTCCATTTAGTGTAGTTTATTGGTACCTATGTTTAGATCTTACCCTTCATATTGGACAAGCTATCAGGTGTCTCACCCTTAAAGAAATTTGATTCTCCTTCTCTCAGCAGCCATTAATTGCTTATAACTCTTCATCTAATGGTGAGGCCTTATGAAATTTGCTTCATCCAAAATGGCATATCAACTGATGTCATTACACTACACAGGCCTTGTTTAGATAGCTTTATTTCTGAGATTTCACTTATGTGACAACCCTATCATGTACAGAAGGCAGATATCCTGGTCCTCTAGCTTTTGCAGTCCTCTCACTCCTTCCTCTTTAGTTTGCTCAAAGCTCCAGGTATAAGGGTAGCATTGCAGATGCACCAAATAGAGGCTAGTGGGCACCCTATTGTCAGGTGTTCTCTACACTTTGATCTATTTTGAATCTCTTTAAGAAAGATAAGTATTTAGGATACAGTTAAGAGTTTTGTTGGTCTAGCAAAATGACAGTAGTAGGTTCTCTTCTGGTGTCTATTCCTTTCTAGTCAGCTAGATGGCTAGATTTACAGTACCACACACAGTCCTCTCTTGTTGAGCAAGCATTAAGTCTAAGTAGGTAGCTCTTGGTTACTAATGCCCAAGATAAATTGCCACTATTGAACTGTTGGGAAACACTTGCTGGAGAGGTCATGGGTAAGTTGCTTTATATTTTCTAAGTTTTCCAACAATTGTCTAATGGAACTTCATAACATAAATAAAACGTTTCTATATGGCTAAGGAAACAAACCGGGACTGTAGGATGTGCAGAAAAAAAATAGCCTCATTGCTTATATATCACCATATCTAAGGCATTTTGTCATAAAGCCTCAACAGAGATCTCTTCCCTAAGGAAAATGCACAGAAGTCTAATGCTGTAAAAAGAATCGTACTCTTAGAAAAACCTTGACTTCCAGAAGCTTTGCATTGACAACATATTGTGCAGGGAACGTCTGATCATTATATTGTGGTGATTTCATCAGCTGTTTCTGTCTGGCTCCTGACAAAATCTCAATTCAGCATAATCATTTGCATTCTCTTTTCACTGAAACTATACTGGGAATTTCTACAGAGAAAAAAAGATTCAGGTAGCTAATCATTGGCCTGATGTAAATTCATATGCCATCAAATGGCATGTCATTTATATATACTAGGCTTTTAGTTTGTGCAAAGAACCATTTATCAAGAGCAGGAAGGGAGTCTATGTAGAAGCAAAAGGTAGATTGGTGGACTTGTGTGACTGGAATCAAGAGAATGTAAATTGGCCTAATTAAAATCACTTTGTACTCCCTTCTTAGAAGAGTATTTCTTCTTCATTGCTTTATTACCTCTGAAAGGAATCTGACATGTATCTAAGCTTTAGATGTCCCCTTGGGACAAAACCAAGGAGTCTTATGCTGGAAAACGTATATTGGAAACAGCTTTTTAGAGGTGTCTGGAGCATTAACTTTAGTGCAGTTATACAATCTGGTAAAAAGTACTAGCATGAAGTGTTTCTAAGCAAAGCATTTCTCCTCAGGCCTTCAAATTGTCTTACCAGGCTCTTAATGGTTGAATTTTATTATTATTTTAATGCTGACCAAAACACTGCATGAAATCAAGAATCTGAGGGAGAAAAACTATTTAGGTAATGCCTGACTAGGTAGAAATTTTAAATAGACACCATACTAATATGATCCTAGTGTTTGAAATATGTATTTTTCTTAAAAATCAGATGTTGAAATCCTAATCCCAAAGTGAATATGAAGTGTTGAGAGGTCATGGGGGCAGAGCACAAATATTTGGGTCCTTGGCCCTCATAAAAGTGAACTAAGATAAATTTTTCCTCTTCCAGTATTGTACATGAACATTTAGAAGTTTTCTTGTTTGTTTATATATCATTAGTACAAACTTTATGGATAGTTGAAATAAAACTTTCTGGTTTCTTTGGACACTCAGTTATGTCATGTGACGTTCATTTTCTGGAAACTGTCTTATGAGAGGATGTTATGCTGAGACAGACATATAGGAGGATGTTTTGCAGAGAACAGCACCTGATGTTTTGCTGGAAGCTGCCTGTAAAAATAGCAAGTGATGATTTGCTACAAGGGACACTTAAGAGAACACATGATATTTGGAAAGGGTATAAACATAATCCAGCAGACAATGTGCAATGCTGTACGATATTGTTACACTTTGCCACTCTCTGCTGGTCTTTACTGGTCTTTGTTGGGTTTTGTTGGGCTTTGTTGACACTGATCTTCGCCGATGGCACTATGGCATTGGTTTACCTTGCCTTTTTCACTGATCACCTTTCTCATGACTTTGGAGAGAGAAACACACCAAAGAACTTTTAGTTGTGTTCCTGGGGTTTCTTGTTACTTTCACAGCCAGCTGTCTTCCCTGATATAGCCTGGACTCAGCACCCCCCCGCCCCCACCCACACCCCCCACTCATCCCACGCACACAATAGTGTCTACTGGGAAGCCTATCAACCAGGTGCCAGCGCCCCTGCTCCCCTGCACAGCCCTCCCCTGCAGCAGTGGAAGCAGTCCAGGAAATTGAATGTGAGGCTCAGCCACAGCAGCCGCAGCAGCACCTGTACCTGTACTGAGCAAACATCAACAATGGCATGCCCCCAGGGTGTGCAGGTATGGGAACCCCAGGAAGCCAGATGGCTCCCATGGGCCTGAATGTGCCCTGTCCCAACCAAGTAGTGGGTCTGTCATGTCTAGCATGCCAACTGGGCAGTGGCAGCCGGCACCCATTCCCACAGCAGCAGCGGATGACAGGCATGCCCTGGCCTGTAATGTCCATGGAGGCTCAGGAAGTGGTAGCTGGGCTACAGATGCCCAATGTGCAGCGAAGTCCAATGGGAGAGCCTCAAGATTTCTTCTGGATTGAACTGCCATTGCTGATTCATAAATGATGCTCATGTGTAAATCAAGATACCACTGCTGATTCATGTGAACTGAACTGCTGCTGTCCTGTCAATAAAGATTAAAATTGCCCCCCTAAAAAAACCCTATTTCTAAATAGGTTCACATCCTCCTTTGCCCTATTAACCTTTTCTTTCCACTACTTCTGGTGGGTGTTGGGCTAAAAGGAATTTAAAGCATTGAAAAGTCCTATTAAAGTAGAGTTAAAAAATATAAGCCTACCGATGCTATTTTAAAATACTAGCTGATTTTCCTCTTAAAGAAAATGGAAAACAAATTGATAGTCATTTCTTCTTCATTTTGATAATTAAGGGTTACATAATTCCCATTTAATATATAAAATAAGAGAATAAAAATAGAAAATCTGTACCTATTACAAAGAAATTAGAAAATGTAGTTATTATTTAGCTTCAACTACTGCATTGTCTCAATATTAGGCACCAAGTTCAACTAATAGAATTTATTCTTAGATGCATGTTTTTAGGATAATTAGCAATAATCAATGAATTTAAGTTCAAGTATTATTGTAATATTCATTGTTATGTTTGTGAATGTAAACACCCACACACTAAAAGCCCAGGTTGGGCATTTAAGATAAAGACTTTATTATTCTCAGGCATTTTCTTATTGCATACAATTCCGTTTCATCAACATCCCTTCCTAATCCAACTCTTATTCATACCTTATGATATGCTTATAGTCATATAAAGTTGAGATTGCACAGGTAAAGGGAAGTATAGAAGTAAAGGATGTGTTTGATCATAGCTAAGCTGAATTAAGAATAACATTACAACGGAAATAAAACATTTCTAGAACTGAAGCTTAGGATCATAGTTCTTTGTCTAGCTGACTTATCATGCAAGCCACTTGGAAGGTCAGTTTCAAAGACTTGCCTGAGGACATTTTTTAGAGTGGCAGTATACACAGAAGCATATCCCGCATACAACACATGATGTGTCACATGTTGTTGGATATAGACATACGGCAAAATGTTCAAAGAACATTTGAGAGATTTTCTCCCTTGATAATGGAGAACATAAGTATCATTGCCTGCCCTTGGTGTGCTAAAAATACAGCTAATCTAATGATGTAATTCTAGTTGAAATTTTAGTGCTAGAGAATGAAGAACATCAATTGGGACAACACTTAGTCCCAATTGCATATCGGTGAACCAAAAGCAGTAGTCTCAAAAAAATAGAAAATGACGGATCTTTATGTCCTACTTAGATGCACAAAGTGGGTGGGGTGGGAGTATATGATACCCAGCACATTGGTAAAAGTGATCAGTTTTACGCTGCAGAATGAAATGTTAAACCTTCTGGAAACACTCTCAGATACATACAGGAAAAAAAAAAGTGTTTTGCTAGCTATCTGGAAACTCCTTAGTTCAGCCAGTTTGACAACTTTTTCCACCATCGCTTAAAATTTTCAGTCTTTTCTTTGCTCTGATTTGATAACATTTATTTCTGAATGCTTCTGTAAACCTTGCGGTTACATTATGCAGGCTGTCTTCTGACTCATTAGAAACACTATGCACTGGCAGAATGAAACTGGGCTATTGGAATACAGTTTCATAGTTTTGAGGCATTTTGGAGGAATTCACAATAATACACTAGAAAGAAAAGGAGAAGGAAGGGGAGGAGGAGGAGGAGGAGGAGGAGGAGGAGGAGGAGGAGGAGGAGGAAGGAAGAGGTATGGAAAAAAGTAAGTCTCTGAAGATAGAAAACTTTGAGTCAATTAATTTAATAAAGATAATTTATTTCATTCTCTGAATTACCATTTTGTGTTTGGCTTTTTCTACTTAAATATAGAAAGTGCTTCATCACATCATATATCGTTTGGAATTGCTTTATTGAAATAATCTTTCTTTCTCCATGTCTGTATTTTTCTATAGCATATAGCACAGAAGTAGCAAAAATGCCTTGTAATGATCATAAATAAAAATATTAATAGAGAAATAACTCAATATGTAAAATCATAGAGACATATCAAACTTTTGGTATTCATGATGTTTATACATGTGAGATATAAACTATCAGTTTCTTCATTTCCAATTGCCTAGAACTCTTCTATTTATGTACAGAGCAAATCCATTTGGTTTTGACCAGAATTTATATTTTATTCCGTGGTGGTGTGAATGAGAAATGTCTCCTATAGACTCATATATTTAACAGTTGGTCCCAGTTGTTGGTGCTATTTGGAGAGTGTGGTAAATTGAATGAGAGTCATCCCTACAGATACATATGTTTAAATATTTGGTTCCTGGTTGGTGAACTTGTTTGGAAAGGATTAGGAGGTGTTACTTTGTTAGAGAAGGTGTGTCATAGGGGCAGGGCATCCCCAGTATGTCTCTGGTCTCATGGTGATGGATTATGATGTAGGCTTTCAGCTACTCCTGATACCATGCTTCTGCTAAAGCATCGTGAACTCCAACTGTCTGAAACCATAGCCAAAATTTAACACTTTCTTTTAAAAGTTGCTTTGGTATCTTACCACAGCAACAACAGAAGGGGAAGTAAGACAGGGAGGGTATGAAATTTTTAAGAAATGTAGCATTCCTGGAGCAAGTATGTCATGGGTTTTGTGGCTTTATTGTCTCGTATCACTTTCATTTTCCCTCTCTGTGTTTCTGTTCCTATTACCATAACAGGCCTACTTTGCCATGCTGGGCTCTGTCCATCTTGAACCTGAAGCCTGACTGAACATTTTCTGCTTTAAATTGTTTGGCTTGTGGCATTTTATCTAAGTCACTGAAAGGCAGGAGTGATTCACAAGTTTGAATTAATCTTTTATTTTTTCCTACATGCCTGTGTTTTTCTATATTCTATAACATTATATAAAATTATGTTAAAAAGGTTTACACTGAAGAGAAAAATGACAATTTCAGATCATGAATTTGACTTAAGATAAACTTATACATTATAATAAATTCTGTCCTACCTATGGACCACAGAAATTCTCAGCCTGTATAGAGAGACAGGCTCATTCTTAAACTACCTAAATAAAAGCATTGCTTTGATTCAAAGCTTTCTACTTCCTCTATGCCATAAAGAGTGGATAAGAAACTTAAAAATCTCAAAAGCTGCCTCATTGCTAGTACCTACCATGTCTCCTATGATTCACAAATTGATTTTCTGACTTTATATCTACAAGACACAGTGGGCCTTTTTAATACCATAATTTTTCATAAGCTGATGAGTAGGGGGATGATAAATGAGCCATCAACCTACAGTTACCTCCAAGTGGGCTTTTTAAAAGAATGCTGCTGTTCTGAAGTCATCTTTATTTTAATGATGTTTTACTCCCTATTGTTTTTCAGGGGGCTCTGAAAGTTATCTTCCTTCCCTTATCAGTTATTAAGCCCTACAGTTCCTCTTTGTTCCTGTTCAGTATGAAGTTGTTGTAGTACATGCAGCCAGAGAGTGAGGCAAGGAGAATTTTGTACTAGTCCATATTCAAAAGTGAAGAAGCAATTTTAACTCTAGGTTGGGGGTACAAATTACTGATTAGGGACAATTTTCTAAGCACACAAGTGGTAAGGACAGATATAATATTCTCAAAAATAGTTAGAAAATAGAAGGAAAATGTCGTAAAAATACTGGTGCTTTCTTCTCTCTATTTTAGAGGCGCTCCTTGTGTGTACTTAGGTTAACTACAAGGAGCAAGTATTTGGAGGGAGTTACCATGAAGATGTATTTACTAGCCTTTATTCATTCTTTTCCTCCATTTGATTGAAACAGAAAAAAAAATAGACTAAGCTAAAGAATTCAGTTTGAATTTTATGATGACCCTACTAATTGCCCCATGATGATAACCACTTAAAATCAGAGGCAGACTTTAGTGCAGGTAGAAGCCTGTGACTGGAAGTTCATCTTCCTGGCTCTGCCACCTCTGCTCCCCATTGCTTCCTCTTGAGCCACATGTTGAGATATTTAGCAAGTTAATGCAGCAACTTGAAAATATTGTTTATTAACTCCTCTGGATCTTTCCAACCATTATTAAGAATTTACAGAGTAACTTAAGTTTAAAAATTAGGTAGGTAAAACTTCTGTCCCTGTGGGCATCCTGCTAGAGGAGGGCCCAGCACTGACCTAAAGTACTTCACTTTACATCTGCTTTCACTCTATTCTATGTTTCTTCTGAGTTCTCCTGAGCTCCTTTCATCTCACTACCTTCATCTAAGAAACAGCTTGCCTGATGGTTGAAGATCTTAAAAGAAATGACAATCCTTTGGTAGTCACAGCAAACTTTCCGACATCACCACAGCTCTGAGGGACAGTTGTGAGAAAATACTTCAAAATGATATTCAAACAAATCACACACTGACCAGACAACCTGGGATGCTCACATTACATATCCAAGCCTTTTATTTCCATCTCAGTCCTATGTTGTGATCATCTTCAGTGTAAATCTTGAACCATCACGCATATATCATTTCAAGTGTGGCCAAAAAGAGCAAGTTACCTGACTTGCCTTCAGTGTTGTTCATTTCTGAGATAGGTGGTTTAATTATGTCTGCTGGCATTTCTGATGCTAAGGGTATTGGGTGATTAGAACATTACAAATGATAATAGCAATATTAACCCTTGTTTGTGCTGAAGAGGTAGAAATGCCTAGAACTATTTCAAGGCTTCACTGAGTTTCCAAACGGAAGAGATGTTTCCATGGCTTGAATTCAGCCTATCAAATGAGGGCTGAAAATGAATGTTTCCACAGAGATCTAAGAAGATTAAGAAAGAATTTTCCAGGTGTGTTAGTGCACATCTGTAATCCCAGCTGCATAGGTGGATTGTGAATTTGAGATGTGCCTTAGCCAAACAACAGGAGCCACTTCAAGTGACACAAAAATAGAAGGAAACTAGATCAAAGAGGGCAGGAACTGTGAATGATGTTCAGCAGGATGATATGAGGGGTTTGGCTTGGTAGACACAGATGACAGGCGACAGTGAGAACAGTCAGATATCAAGCATTCTTATCTTTCCTGGTCCAGGATACATTGAATTTGGGAAGCATATTAATAGAGCATGTCCTGATCAAGAAAGTCAATTTTCATCCAGGTTCCTCTTCTCTTTCTAGTAGAAGAGTATAGCAACAAAGTTTAGACTTGGATTATCTGCTGTAATCTCAATGCAAATTTACAAGGTGGTTGGCATTCTTATTTCGGAAAGAAAATATGTTAACTCAGTAATTTGTACAACTTTTCTAAACTGAACTAGTAAGTATAGACCTCATTATGAATCAGAACTTTTAGCTTCATCATCTCAAATGACCTTGTGTAAGAGTAACTTTTATTCACCAGATGCAATTGTCATCTTGGAGGCTTACTGCTGAATAAGCTTATTCTTTGTAGTTCTTTCTTAAATCTGACTGCCTAGTTCAACTCAGCTGTTCTGGCTTCAACTCCTCTGCAAAGTAACTTTCAATCTAGCTTTCCTCAGCTTCTCACTAAATTGCTCTGCTCGGTCTCAAACTAACTCCGGCAATTTGTGTTAATCTTCAGGCTCCTTCTTATTCTCTGTCTTCAATTGCCTCTTCTGACCTGCACTGAACTGCATGAAGTCACAAACAAACTCAAAAACACTGTACTCATGGCATTGACTCCAAACTTACTGCACTGACCTAAACTCCACTCAAGTGACAGCTGACTGAACTGCTTTCACTTTCCCTGTGCTGCTCTTAAATATGTTTTCTCCTGAGAGTTGGGTGTATCCTACTTTTGACTCATTCTCTTAAATTTTTCTCTGATTAGTCACTCTGTCTGCCCTCAATCAGCTATCATTGTTTGGTATTAAATGCATGTACTAAAGGATTCCAGCCAGAGGGATTAAAGGTGTGTACTAAGGGCATGTCTGCATTTTAGTCAGATCACACAGACCTAGAAGGTCTTTGGATGTGATTAGAGTCACCATGTTACTAGATCAAAATTCCTTTACTATCTTGCCTCTTCTTGGAAACAGTGTACATACGCAAGTAGGCACATTCTTACTGCAGAGACTTACCTTTGATTCTTACCATGGACACAGCATAGAGATAAAAAATCAAAATAAATAGTAATTTATTTTGGCCAATATGAGTGCCCATTGCTTGGAATATAGATCCAGGTTACACCAAATGACATGTTCTGTGTTAGGAATGGTTATGTGAAGACATTTCTGTGTCCACAGCCACACACAGGCATGGATTATAAATAAGGAATTCTATCCTGAGAAGTCTGATTAGAGAACAGTTTGCTTTATTGAACAGGTGTCCAAAATCACTTAAAGGCAGACAGGCCTGCTCACTCTTGTAACTACAAATAACAAAACAACAATGGACTAGACCCTAAATTTGGTGGATTTTAAGGGGCAGAGGATCTCACTTTATTATTCGGAAGGCAGTATTTGTGCCACTGAGTGCAGGTGAATGTTTTGGGTTGCTAGCAGGTCTCAGATTGTCAAGCACTTTGTTAGAAGAAGAATGTGTGTGTGTAGCACAAGCCAAATATAGGGTCAGGTTGCTAAACTATTCTTTATATGGCATTTTATGAAAGCATCAGAAAAGTAGCTAATATATCATGCCTAATAAAATGTATTTGTCTGTCTTGAATTCCCTAGTATGAAAGCAAAGCTTCGCTACAAACAAAGAAGCAAACAAACTTGCAATAATGTGATGTGGGTCCTTTGGGTAACATGGTTCTAGTAGTACAACAGAGGTACTAGAGCAGAGATTCTTATTTATTTATTTATTTATTTATTTTTATTTTTTCGAGACAGGGTTTCTCTGTGCAGCCCTGGCTGTCCTAGAACTCACTCTGTAGACCAGGCTGGCCTGGAAATCAGAAATCCGCCTGCCTCTGCCTCCCAAGTGCTGGGATTAAAGGTGTGCGCCACCACTGCCAGGCTAGAACAGAGGTTCTTAACCTGTTTGTCACCTACCCATTTTGTGGTGGTCAAACTGCCCCTTTCCAGGGTTCAGCTAAGACTCTTGGAAAACATAAATATGTACTTATGATCCATAACAGGGAATAAGTTGTGAAATTTTGTACAAGTCTAATGACTTCTAGTTCTATGTATTAAAACAATTCCAACCAAAGCATCAAGGTATCTTCAGGACCACCTCCCATTATCTCTCCTGTCCATCGAGAAAGAGGGAAAGGGAAACATGTTAACAGGCTTCATGTCACCATTTTGAGATGTGGTTTGAGAGTCACCAAAAGTGTTTATATGACTAATAGTGGAAAATAAGTGTTTACTCTCTAATAGAGAGACCTGTACTCCATACTTGGGTAAGTTTTATTTCCTCTAAATCTTACTTGAGAAATGCATACCCTGATTAAGGTGTGTTTTCTTCAGAATGTCTCTTTCTTTTTTATGCTTCAGCCTATGACAAAATATATTTAGTGAAATTTCTAACTCTGCTTCACAATACCACATAGGTCTGAATTTCGATCTATCATGGAAGCCATCAATCCAGGTTTTGTCCAAATTGAGCTCTTGAGGTTCTTCAGGGGAGTATCTCAGGCTTATGAGGGTGCCAGTGTGGAGCTGTGTTTCTGTCTCATTACTAATAAAATTGATATGTCACCAACCTTGCATAAGGATTCCTTCTTTTAAGATTGGAGATACCTAAATTCTTGCACCTTATTTTTCATTAATAGGAAAAATCCATTATAATTTTTTGATATAGACAACTCTAGAATTATAAAAAAGTAAAATAGTGAACACAGTCTGGAATAGTTTATGTGTATTTTAACCTGTGAGTTTTTTGTTCTATCTATATATGGACTCACTAGGTACTGACTACGGGAACTCCAAAGAGTATATAAATTTATACTGAAGGATGAATTATTTTTCTGTAATGGTATTTATTGATTGTCTGGAAGAGTAGGGTTCATGATACAGTCTGTGCTTAACTCACATGGGAGTGAAGTATGCCACTACTGAATCTTTATTTAAAAATCTGAAGTTGTATTGATGTGTATGTGTATGCCTGCTTTTCCTTATATGTACTATGTGTGTGCTGGTGCTCTTGAAGGCTATAAGAGGGCTTCAGAACCCTTGGGACTGGAATAGTTTTGAGGGGAACTGAATTTAGATCTTCTGTAAGATGAGCATGTGCTCTCAACTGCTAAGACATCTCTCTAGCCACTTATTTTATAGTCTATATGCCAAGAGCTGATAGTTCTCCAGTGCAAACCTATCAGGCTATACATGCCCCGTCAAAGGAATCTCCCATTACATGTCGGAAGGAAGCCTTCATTCTTAAGACATTGGGGAACTGTGTAGTCTCCTAAATGTTCTGTATCATCACTGAAGTTTCCAACTCAGCACTTCAAGAAAAAAATAATATTGAGAAAACCAACAAGAGGCATTTCTAGGCTACAATAGGATCATATATTTGATTTTAATTAGCTATGAAATTTTCGGTGAGTTGCTTTTAATCTGGGAATTCATTTCCTCCATTTTAATGAAGCATCTGAACAAGATTATAGCTTATGCCAATGTGACTTTAAATGCAAGTGTTTTAAAAAAGTTACCTCAAACCTATCACAATTTGTAAGCTATTGAGTAGCCAGAGGCATGAATCCTAGTGTTCTCTCAGCCTCTATTAAACTCATATTTGAAAGCAGAATGTTTTTCTTCCTCCAGAAATAATTCTGATACGTTTATCTCAAACAAATATAAATTTGGGCATTTCAAGCAAGTTAATAAAACTTTGATTGTTTTTTTTCTTATATGATGGCTTTTAACATTTAAAGATGACAATTATAGTAAATATTGTCTTCTATTTTTCTTTAATTTTAAGATTATAATGTAATTACATTTCTCCCTGCCCTTTCGTTCCTCTAAACTCTCCCATATACCTCTAACAGCTTCCTTTCCGATTCATGGTTTCTCATTTTCATTGTTATTGAAGGATATATTTGTATATGCATATATATATTCCTAAATATATATAGAACCTTTGAGTTCATATCATTTTACCTGTATGCATGTTTTCAGGGTTCACCTTTTGGCATTGGACAACCAGTCAATGTGTCTTTCCCTGGGAAAGAACACCTCTCCTGATTCCAGCTTTTCTCAGTGGTCTGTAGTTCTTTGTGAAAGACTGAGATCTCTTGAGCTTTTTCCTCATCTGGTTTGACATAATCTTTGAGATATATCTTGAACTATTTGAAGAAATTATACAACCATAATGCATAAGAATTGAATATCTTATTAACTATATTAGCTTAAATCTCCAATACTGTTGTAATTACTTTTCATGATGACATGGGCTTCCTCCTTAGTGAGATGTATTATGTAACCTGTGATCTATATTATTCTATTGATGTCTTACTGTGGTGTGTGTGAAAGATGTAAGAGAAGAAGGTGGGTTAAGAGGAGAGAGAAGGGGAAAAAAAGCAGAATGATCCCAGTGCAGATTTAGAAATTCTAACTTTACTAAAGAGCAGATTGATATCTGCTAGTATAGAAGCAGCTATTTAAAATGAAACATAGAAAGGAAACTTGAAAACCTACGGGTATGGTATGGGTCGATACTGGTAACAAACAAGTGCCTGTATGTGCACATTTTGAGGTATCAAGATGAAGAAGAACAAATTGTAAAGATGATGATATGCCTTACCCAATGTGAGTGTGACCTGGTGGGTGATTTGAGATGAATGTGTGCCTCTCATTTTGCCCAACTTTAATTTTTTTTAATTGACTAAATAATGCCTTTATTTGGTAACTTTGAAAACATAATATTAAATGTTGAAATATAAATTAATAGTACTTTATTTCTCTCTTTATATGTAAGGATTTAAAATTGATAAATATTTATTGTATCTTTTGTGTATATCGAGCTTCACTTTGCAGTTTATAAAACATGTTTGGGGTTTGTAAACCTTGAACAATAATTTTCCTAAGTATTTAAACAGGAATAAAATGCTACTAATTAAATTTATTGATCTACAGAATGAAAATTATTACTTACATTTGATTCCATTGAGTATTTAATGTTGTTTAAACAGTGACAAACAAACATAATTTGACAACTGAATGCATAAACCATTAAAATCTTCTATAATATTCACTTAATAATACACTCAATGTTACCACAGTTATATCTATATTTAATTATATTTTATCAAGTTTATATCCACTATTATTTTGATGACATATTTTTCTGCAAATAATAAGAAATGTTCTTATATATTTCATAAGTTCCAAAAAGCTTTTTGTAACAAGAAAAAATAAATATTCTTGTTGTATAAAGGTGAAACGCAAAGCATTGGGTCATGCATTTGAACTCACACTTCCCAGATCTTTGAGATCACTGTGGAATGTTTAGAAGACAGAACCTTTGGTGTAAGTAAGTATCTGTGAGTAAAACTTGGGGCTTTGTAGTCTTGCTCGCCTGCAGTTCACTCACTCTGTGGTTTCTGAGTTGATCTATTATGATCAAGCAACCAGCTTTCTGGTAGTGCCACTACTCCCCATCTAACTGTGATGTTTTCACCTTGGAAAAGGTAAGTCAAAATAGACCCTTCCTCCATTTGCTTACTTTTGTCAGGGTATTTTAATATAGCAACAGAAAAATAACTAAGTCACAGACACATCCAACTGACACTGTCTGGATTGTTGGTAAATTCTTTGATGACTCCTGAGATGAACGTCCATGAGTACATCCACTCTTCATTTCTCTTGGATTTGGCATTCCTGAACATAGTTCTTCTGATAAGATTTCTTTTAGTTTAGAACTCGGGTAGATGTTGCTGCAACTTGACTTGTTTCTCTATAGTGTTTTAATATCTAGCTTTATTTATGCTACCAAATTATTGCCACTAGATTATTTCTTAGCTCCCTTAACATTATTAAAATATTATGGATATATTATTGATGCCCAATTAAAAATTATTGATCATCTGACAAATTTTTATTTTATGAAGGAATGATGAGAGATTAACCCGTGTCTTTAAAAGATATGGCATAATTTATGATTTTATAGTATTATATGGAGCTTTTATTCTAACTATAATGAGAGTGCATTGTGAATCATTAATTCTATTATTGTGGTATCACTTGCCTTATACATATTACTGTCTTTATTGCTTTCCGTTTATATGATGAACGTATGTTATAAAATGATATATACTTAATAGGCACATAATACAAAATACAAATACTTATAATTCCACTTCTCACTATAAAGCTAGAATAGCGTTTTGCTACATTTTAGAAAATGGGATTGTGTGTCAATGAGTGTATCATCAGTGAAAAATATCACAAACCCAAATGAACTTAGTTCAACTAGCTTTCCAAGCATCTTTGCGGAGCTCCATACTTCACTACACAATACTGCCTGTTTCATCTTTGCCTCACAGCTGGCTGGCTACCCAGACATTTACACTGACTGCCTTCAAAAATGGTTTCATATTACAAATCACTAGCACAGGAGAAGATAGAAATTCAAAATTGAAGTGTAACTTCTACATTTATGCTAAACATGTATCATGACTATGCAGTCATAAGGTGGAGATCATTAATTGGGCTATGGCAATGCAGCAATCTTCTTTATGTATTATTTAATAACACAAGAGTGTAAAGACAATTCTTATATTTTTACATGTTATTTTTAATTTATCCTTACTTAATCATATCATATAATATCATGCCATGTCATGGCGGATAATGCCACATGACATTTAATCATTTCAAGTGTTTACACAATTACATGAATTTTTATACATAAGGCACAATACATGGCTGTAAAACACCACAAAATCTTATACGTGTACACATTGACCGGAATTAATTCACTTCATTTTAGGAAAAAGCAACTGTGTTAAGCCTTATACTTCAGTTCCTGAAAGAAGTAGGCAAAGGTCACTAATAAGCAATTGTCTGGACATCTATCTGAGAGAGATAACCAGCTCAAGGACTGAGAGAGATTCTGGAATTTCTGTAAGACCTGACCAAAAGTGGTAAAACTAATATAGTGACCAATTAAAAATGTACTAATGTAACTGCTGCTCACCTAGCCAATCATATTAAAAATGTCTAATCATTCCTAAAATCCCCCTAGCTGGGCTTAAAAGGACCTTGTGAGCTTATCTGGTCATTGCCATTTTGTATGAATTGATGACCCTCCTGCAGGCTAGTTGTTTCTTCAGAATAAATGCTCTTTGCTTTTGTATACTATTTGAGTCTGGAGTTTTCCTTCAGTGACTTTCAGACCTTTACCATGTAAAAATAGAAAATTATTTATACATGTAATTCTTTATATAAAAAAGAGATGATATATATATATATATATATATATATATATATATATATATATATCCAGTAACAGAATGAGAAATGTTTGCAGAGTAATGCTATAAACTATTAATTAACTGTTTTAAATATCTAAAACTAAAAATTAATTTATATACATCATTCAACTAACTTACAGATTATATATATATATGATATATTTAAGGTACAAATAGAACACACAACAGCTTTCAGGGAAAGTATACCAGTTTCACATGGCTATATATAAGGAGGTAAATTTATGAAAATATCAGTAGTTTTAAATATCTGATTCCACAATGCTGGATGCTGTTCTATCTCAGTTTTGAATGAGTATGTAGGGACAAATGCATAGGTGGAGCAAAGTCATCATCTTTAAAGTGACCTTGTTGCTGACCTCTATTGAATGGATAAAGTGATTTACTTATTCTCACATTAGGAAGGAAATCAGATGATGGTGAGACTTAAATTTTTCAAGCTTGTCAGGAATTGGCTTGAGCTTCTTAGCATGTTTTTGATTCTGCAAATATAAGCTGCATGTTAATAGTTAAGACCTGACTGCTCAGTGGTTGCTCCTGAAGAAAAGTCTACTGTGGCCCAGCTGAAGGAACAAGGACCACAGAGGGGGCTTGGTACTTTCAATATCATCTCCAGAAACACATCTCTGCTATATTACAGAGCCATTCATCATGTGCTGTTTTTAAGTTTAAGGAAGTTTTGTTCAGTCGGAGGCTGTGGAGCAACTTTTTCTCTCATGAGTGGCTACAAATGGAACAATTTGGCAAATGGACATTGTCTTAAAAATTCAGGGCACAAAGTTCACATTTTGCTATTTCCCAGTTGGGTGCTACTGTTCTGTCCATAGGGTTATTATCCTAAGGACTCTACTTCCTACGTGTCAAGTCATACAGATGGATTTGGTGAGGGTCTAATGTATCAGTGACTACTTCCCACTTCTACACAATGCTGCTTTGAAAACCAATGTGAGCAGAAGATCTTTGTGAGGGGCTGAACTGCTGGTGTGAGAGGCAAATCCTCCCCCTGCCGTGCCCAGAACGATATAGACCTCATGGATCTCTGTGACTAGGCGAGCTGATTTTCATGTGTTAAAGGCAAGTTAGCATAAATCAAGGCAGAATTCCAAGAACTGTGGATTTCGTGTCAGTTTCTATAAAGAGCCTCCCAAAGAGGAAGCCAAACAAGAATTATGGAACCATAAATGTCTTCTGAGATTCACCATTTCACATGCCGGATAACTGCCCTTTTCCAAAGACCTCCATGCCTTAGGCAGCTTTTGCTGAGAAAGTGAAATCACCTCCCCGTATATTTTTCTTCTGGGAAGTTGGTATGGCTGTACATGATTTACTTCTTCTAGGCTCCTTCAAGGAGTCCACACAAATCTTTTCAGAGTTCTGTTTTCCGTGATTGCAATTTGACTGATTTGCCACACTACTACAAGGTGGGGAGGGAAAAGCTTGCTAGCGTTTATCTGTGAACATGGTTCACAAAGGCGATAAACCACCCTGTGTATGAATGCCTGTACACAACCAGCTGCCTGGATCTCTGTGTTAGTTCTTCAGATCCTCTTTGGTTAACTGCATTTGCTCCACCACACTGCATGGACTTCCACTGTTGGTGCCTGTCCTCTCTTCATGCTGATCTTCTGCAGCATGTTGGCTATTGTCCTGAGTTTTTTTTCTCCTTTTCTTTTTCTTTTTTTAAAAATTGGTTATTTTATTTATTTACATTTCAAATGTTATCTATTCCCTTCCTGGTTTCTCCTCTGCAAACCCTTATCCCATTCTCATCCCCCTGCTCCTATGAGGGTGTTCCCCCACACACCCTCTCCCACCTCACCACTCTAACATTTACCTATACTGGGTCATCAAGTCTTCACAGGACAAAGGGCCTCCTCTACCATTGATGCCAGAAAAGGCCATCCTCTGCTACATATGCAGCTGGAGCCATGGGTCCCTCTGTTTGTATGGATTTGTTGGTAATTTAGTTCCTGGGAGCTCTGGGACAGGGGTCTGGTTGGTTGACATTGTTGTTCTTCCTATGGGGCTGCAAATCCCTTCAGCTCCTTTATTCCTTCCCTTAACTTCTCCATTGGGGTCCCTGTGCTCAGTCCAATATCCAATAGTTGACTACGAGCATCCATATCTGTATTGGTCAGGCTCTGGCAGAGCCTCTCTCTGGATAGCTATACCAGGCTCCTGTCAACAAGTTCTTCTTGGCATCAGCAATAGTGTCTGGGTTTGGTGGCTGCATATTGGATGGATCCCCAAGTGGGGCAGTCTCTGGACGGCCTTTCAGTCTCTGCCCAACTCCTTGTCCCTGTGCAGCAAGGTCATGCTGAAGGCAAAGAAAACCTGTGCACTGCCTCATTATATTATCTACATATGAATGTCTTGATAGAGCAGTTTTATGTTTTAAATTGTAAAGAGAATTAAAGAAGAGGTTTGACACACATTTATACATTAAATTATTAATTATTTGAAGTGTTCTTATAAACGTTGGTGATTGCACTTGATCTCCCTTTTTTAAACACTTACCATCACCTATTTTTTCACTGTTAGAAATACTATGTTAGATTTTTTTTTTTTACAAAAGAATAGGTTAATTTTCTTTAGCAACCTCAAGCCACAAAGGATTCTATTTCTGTTTGTGACTTCTCCTAAATTTTCAGATTCCAATAATACAACATATCTTTAGGGTGTTGTTTTAATTATGTGTTGCTATTGAAATAGTTCTCTGGTTTGAAGTGCCATTGTTCTGTAAATATCAATAAAGCAAGTACAGAGAGAGCACCTGAAAGCTTCCTAAGAAAAATAACCACAAACAAACCTAAAGATGTGCCATGAAGCCTGAAGCCTGGAGCTAATGATCACAGTCTATGACTGCCCCCCCCAAAAAAACCAAAAAAATAACCACAACAACAAGGTTTGATTTATGTTTTCTTCTCTTAAAGGTGTGAACACAGTGACTAAATATGCCAAGTAGGTTGCAAGGTTAATAACATTTACAGGTGCATGAGTTCCAGCAAACACATGGTTATAGTTGACTTCATTTAAAGCTAAGGCTTCTGCAGAGGGCACTTACTACCTGGAGCTTGTTGATTGGGAAGCGCTCCATTTGTCACCATCTGATGTCTTACAGGACCAGCAGAGAGCATCCTAACTAACCGGGTGAGTCACAGTAGCACATAGCTGTTTTCTATTTGTAGTTTATCGTTTTTTCCTTTCCTTTTAATAACTAAATAAAAGGTATGTAACCTGGGAATTAAAAACAGACAGGGGGCTGACAAGTTTTGCTCAGGTGTAAAGCCTGATAATCTGACTTATATCCCTGGTACCCGCATGGTGGAAGAAGAAAACCAATACCCACAATTTGTACTGTCTTCTCTACACAGGCACCATGTCACACACACACAGATGTGCACACCACATGAAAATATATGCTCGAGAACACAGACACACTACAATAAAGAAATAAATGTAATTAAAACCCTCAAAGACCCAGGACAGTCAGGACTACACAGAGAAACCCTGTCTCAAAAAAACAAACAAAACAAACAAACAAACAAACAAACAAAAAACCCTCAAAGACAGAACAGACAGGCTGTTGTTTTTTTTTTAAAAAAAATACTGTCAATAGTATACAAACAAAACAAAACAAAACAAAAGAACAAACAAGTCAAAAACCCACCATTGGTTTTAACTTGTTGGCTTCATACAATTTATGTCCTTGGTAATTCCTTGAATTACAGATACCAAACAGAACAGTCATAGGTGGGGCTAGGCTGTCACATTTGAGGAAGTATAGTGGTTTCTGTATTTTTTAAATTGTGAGAAAGAAATGTATACAGTTTTCACTAATTACTATTGTTAAGGATCATAACCATCTCCTGAAAATGAATTGGGAGGCAGGTGGCATGCTTTCTTCCACATAAGCAAAAATAAACATTAAGGTTTTATAGGAATAATTGAAGGTAGCATGAGTGCAAGGACTCCCTACAAGAAATTGGCTTCACCATTCTGCAACTTCCATGTGAAGTAGCGGAAAGAGATCAAGTGAATGAGAGACACTTGGGCTGACTCTGCTCTCTGAATGCTTCTCTGTGGGCATGTATGTCCATTAATGCAATGGGCGTTCTGGACATTTGCCAACAGGAGGGAGCCATCCTTCACAAATGTACTATCATCAAATGGGGTGCACCAGATTTACTTTGAGAACATTTTGAAACCAAATTAACCATCAAGTTTTGAAGATTCTGATATATCATATCTTTAGGGCAAAACTAGAGAATAAACAAACACACACACACACACACACACACACACACACACACACACACACACATCTTAATTGATACTGGTGTTTTAGGTATTTCTAGGTTACCTATACTTCTCTTTATTTACAATTTTACTAACATTTATTTATTCATTATTTGTGTATGTTAGGGGTTGTTTGTGTTTGTGAATGTACATACAACGGCATGTGTATGGAGGTCAGAGAAGAGCCCGCAGCAGACAGTTCTCTCCTTCCAACACATGGGAATCAAAGATAAAACTAAGATCATCAGGCTTGCCAGGATGAGCATTTAGTCACTGAGATAACTTGTCAACCCTTCCCTGAGCTTTGCCTTGTCTGAATGTGGGTCTCTGCATTGGCTCTCATCAATGACTAGAGAAAGCCACTCTGATGATGATTGGGCTAGACACTAATCTATGAATGTTACTATGGATGATTTCATTGATTTTTTTTTCCCAACTGTGTTTGGTTCTACCCAAGGTCTCCAGGCTATCCATCCTTCAATTCCTTACCATCCATGCAGTGTTGTACATGAGCAATTTTTTGTGTTATGGGCCTCAAATTAGACCAGTTGGCCACTCCCACAAGTTCTGAGCTAGCATTGCCCCAGCATATCTTGCAGGTTGTACAGCTGGTTGGTCGAAGGTGGTTGCTGGGTTGATGGCATAAGCCCACTACTAGAAGCCTTTCCTGGTTACAGAAGGTGTACAATTCAGGCTCCATATCCTCTATTATTAGGAGTCCTTACTGGGGTCACCCTCATAGACATCACAAAGTTTCTACTAAGCTGGGTTCCCACATTGCCTGTATATGTCCCCTAATTCTAGTTGTAGCTTCCCATACTCTGTCTCTCCATCCCTCCATCTCCCACTTGATCCCTCCTGTTCCCATCCACACCTCCCCTCAGCCCACCCACAAAGTCTGCACTATTTTCTCTTTCAGGGAGATAAATGTATTTCCCTAGAGCCCTTCTTGTTACTTAGCCTCTCTGAAGATGTGGATTGACGCATGGCTATCATTTACTTAACAATTAATAACCACTGAAAACTGAGTATGTGTTTGTCTTTCTAGGTCTGTGCTGCCTCCCTTGGGATGACTTTTTCTAGTTCCATTCATTTGTCTGCAAATTTCATGTTGTAATTTTTAAAACACTCAACTAATACAAGCCATTAAATTAATCTACCGAATTTTCTCTATCCATTCTTTGGTTTAGGGGCATGTATATGTTTCCAGTTTCTACATATTATGAATAAATACAATACGAAAATAGTTGAGGCACATGCACTTGTGTTAGAATGAAGCATCTTTTGGATATATCCCAAGAGTGGTATAACTGGATTTTGAAATAGATCTATTCCAAATCTTCTGAAGAACTGCTATATTGCTTTTCACAGTGGCTGTACAAGTTTGCACTCTCATCATTGATGGAGGAGTGCTCTCCTTGATCCAGACCCTTGTCATCACGAGCTGCCACTTGTGCTATTGACCTTAGCCATCTTGTCAGATGTAAGATGGAATCTCAAACTCGTTTTGATTTGGAATTCCCTGATGGCTAAGGTGTAATATATTTATTTAAGTGTTTCTTTGCCCTTTGGGATTCCTCGATAGAGTATTCTCTCTGTAGATAAGTACCTCACTTTCAAAATTAGATCATTTGTTATCTTCATATCTAGGTTTTTGAACTCTTTATATATTTTAGCTATCGGTGCTCTCAGATATAGAGTTAATGAAAATCTCTCCTCACTAAGTAGGCTGCTGTTTTGTTCTATTGACTACGTTCTTTGCCTTACAGAAGCTTTTTAGTTTCATGTGGTCACATTTATTAATTGTTGATCTTAATGCCTGTGCTAATGGTATTCTGCTCAAGAAGTTGTCTCCTATATTAATGCATTCAAAGCTATTCTCACTTTCTTCCTATCAGGTTCAATGTGTCTTGTTGTATGTTGTGGTCTTTAAACCAGTTGGACTTGAGTTATGTGCAGAGTGATAGATAATAATCTATTTGTATTCTTCTACATGCAGACATTCAGGTAGAGCAGCACCATTTGTTGAGGATACTTTCTTTGTTTCATAATGCATTTCTGGTTTCATTACAAAAAATCATTTGATCATAGGTATGAGAATTTACATCAGGTCATCAATTGAGTAACCTTGTTCAAACTATATGTTTTCATGTCAATTTTTAATCCAGATTTATAGTACAGTTTGAAATCAGGGATGCTGATATCACTCAAATTTCTTTTATTGTTCAGGATAGTTTTGGCTATCCTGGGTTTTTGTTTGTTTGTTTTTCATTTAAAATTTAGTATTGTCCTTTAAGGAGTCTTTAAAGAATTCTGTTGGAATTTTGATAGGTATTATATTGAATCTGGCATTTTTTTACTGTGTTAATTCTACTAATCCATGAGCAAAAGAGGCATTTCAATCTTGTGAATAAGTTTTTAACTTCTTTCTTCAAATTCTTGAAGGTTTTAATCATGTAACACCTTCCTTTGCTTGTTTATGATTATTCCAAGATATTTCATATTGTTTGTGGATATTGCGAAGGGTGTTTTTTCCCTGATCTCTTTCTCAGCATGTTTGTCTTTTATATATAGGAGGGCTACTGAATTTTTAAGTTAATCCTATATCCAGCCACTTTGTTGAAGGTATTTATAATTTGTGGAAGTTCCCTTGTAAGATTTTTGTGCTTTCTTATGTATACTACCGTATCTTCTGTGAATAACAATACTTTGACTTCTTCCTTTAAATTTTGTATCCTGCTTTATATCCTTCACTTCTCATATTGCTCACACTAGGAATTCAAAAACTATATTGAATAGATATGGAAGCCATGAACAGCCTTGTTTTGTTCCTGATTTTAGCAAAATTTCTTTGTGTTTCTCAACATTTAATTTGATATTGGCTATATGCTTGCTGCAAATTGTTTTTGTTATTTATATGTATGTCCCTTGTATTCCTAACCTCTCCAAGACTTTTATCATGAAGCGGTCTGGGATTTTTGTCAGAAGCTCTTTCAGCGTCCCATGAGATGACCATTTGTTTTGCTTGCTTATTTCAGTTTGTTTATATGGCAGATTTCATTGACAAAGTCAGTATGTACAGCCATCCTTGCCTCCTTGGAAGAAGACTTCTTGATAATGGAGAATGATGGGTTTGATGTGTACTTTTTAAATTTTTTTTATTTTTTATTTTTATTGAATATTTTATTTATTTACAATACAGATGCCATCCCCTTTCCCCATTTCCCCTCTCTAGAACCCCCTATCCCATTCCCCTTCCTCCTTTTTGCTTTTACACCATTTTAATTACATGTATGTGTTAAGGTCAGTTCTAGGTTCAGGGTCTAGCAATACAATAGATGCAAGTAATCAAGGAACAATTAAGACAATAAACACAAATAGTCAAAGAACAAGCAAGGCATTAAACCAAATTACATGAACACTACCATGATCACTGTTTCTAAGGACTTATCAGAATGACCAAAGTAACTAAGCCTACTTCCCTGTTCTAGCCCAAAATCATTTTGATGTCTGAAGCCTACTTCCTTGTTCTAGCCTAAAGTTTAGATTACCATCTGAAATTACTTCTTTGTCTAGCCCAAGATTTAGATTCCTACCTGAAATTTCTTCTTTGTTCTAGCCTAATGTCCAATTCCTGCCTGAAGCCTACTTTCTTGTCCTTGGCCAATGTCATATTCTTGCCAAGCAGCCCCAAAGCCTCTCCAAACTCTCCCCCTTTTTTATTTCATTAACAAGAATGAGCATGTCTTAGGTCATTCTGACAAGAATGCCTTCCTTACTCATCATGGATTATGTATTATCCAAAGCAATGCACATCTGTCTTTTGTTGGTAAGACTCTGTGCAGAATCTTACCTGACCTTGGCTTGCTAGCCTGTTAATTTAATAACTCTGTCTGGGGATTCCGTTTTTATGTCCAAGCTTTTATGTCCAACTTTGGTTGACAACATGTTGATGTTGTAAGAAAAGCTTTAACACGATGGGCAGGAATAAAAGTATTCCCAGGAAAAAAAGGGCTAGCATGATCAAGCTATATATGCCATACTTGAAGATTGACCAAAATAGAAATACTGACCTCAGACCACGGGTAATTTTATCTCCGATATCTACCACATCAACACTCAGCAGAGCAGCATTCTTGGAATTCATAAGCTTTCTATGTATCATTAAAACATTCAGAGAGGTGTTAGAATTATGCCAAATAACTGTAAGTGTTTTTAAACTTCTCCATAATTATAATGACTACCACTGTAAATTTTAGAACTAACATGAATCCAGTGGTATTTGGCATGACACTGGAGATGGCTCCTTATCCTTAAATTCTGAACCTCCTTCCAATAACTTGAGTAGGATAAAGAGCATCAATCCATTTCTCCAAATGCCTATCTAAATCCTCTTGTATATTCAATACATTAGTAAAATTTTTTGCTAAATGATTAACAAAAGTTGCTGTCTTAACTTCTTGTGTCACAGCAATTGCAGAAGCAGTGGTACTATACCAGCAAGAATCAAGCCCACTACCCTCTTGCTTCTGCTTAAAGCCTGACTCATACCAAGGCTCTGTGATACTCAGGGCTCTAAAACAAAAGCTGGTTGATAGACCCCCATTAACTGACATGCTGAATTTCAAAACACAAACACAATTAGAAGGTGTACAATCAATGCAACTTACATTAAATACTGTAGAAGAAACAAAAGTACTTTTAACTCTTTTTATTTTTTTATTTTATTTTTATTTTTAAATTGGATGCCAAGAAACTTTCTGCTGAGTGTCTATGGCACTCTACACCTAGGTATACTTACACATAAGTGAAAGGGAAGGATCCACTTACTGGCATAAGACATGATGCAAATCAGGTATTAAATATGGAGAAGAGAGCATGTTTGTGTTTTTTTCTGCAGGATGCTGAAGAAGCATGGTGGCTGCCAGAGCAGTGGGTGAGACATACTGATGCCAGGACAAAGAATGATGCTGACCTATGAGCTTACTGAGTGTCCTGACAATGGTGACTGGGAAGCTGTATTGGACATTTTTTCCTGACCCATTATTGCTTACATATACCCCAATGGGACAAGCTGCCTTGCCTCAAGGTTTAGACCTTGTGGAACAGAGAATCAAAAAAAGAAGCTATAATGTCTCTTTTATTATTAAATGTGGCCAGTTATTCAGACGCAATCATGGACTGGTCTAGAAATCAATCCAATATTGGAAATAACAGTCTTCATTTGGAAGTCTGGTTCTGGGCATTTTCAGAGACATATTTGGAAATTAGTTGCAGTTCTCTATGATGTTATGTTAGCAAGAGATAAAGTTGGGACAGGATCTGGATATAAAACAGGTGTTAGCAGATGTGTTAAGGCTCTTTCAATTGTCAAATTGATGTGTTCTTGGATGTGGTTTGTTGATTTTGTTGAATATTTTTGCATCCATGTGTATAAGGAAAATTGGTCTATAATTCTTTTTCTTTGTTAAATTTTTGTATGATTTGGATATCAGGGTGATTCTGGCCTCATGAAAATGAATTTGGCAATATTCCTTCATTTTCCTCTTCTGTAGAATAATTTGAGCTGTATTAATACTAGCTTTCCTTTGAAAATCTGGTAGAATTCTGCACTAAAACTGTGTTTACCTGGTAATTATTTTGGGGAGTGGGAAACTTTTAATTACTGCTTCTATTTCCTCAGGATTTATACATCTATTTAAAATGTTTATCTGATCTTGATTTAACTTGGCAAGTGGTATCTATCAAGAAAGTTATCCATTTCTTTTAGATTTTCCAATTTTGTGTAGTACAGATTTTCAAAGTATGACCTAATGAGTCTTTGAATTCTAGGTATCATATACTTCTTTCTGATTCTTATTTTGTTAATTGAATATTTTCTCTGTGATATGGAAATTTCTGGTTTCTTTGCAAACTCAGTTGCATCATATGATGTTTTTCTGGAAACTATCTTATGAGAGGATATTTGTTCTGAAGCAGACACATGGGAGGGTATTTTGCTAAGAACAGGAATGTGGCATTTTTCTGGAGGCAGTATGGAAAGGGGGCATGCGATATTTTGCTAGAATAAATGCTAGAGAGAATATGTGATGTTTGGAAAAGATATAAATATAGCCTGATTGGCAGTGTATCAGGCTGGACCGTATTGGTACTCCTTGCCATTCTTTACTGGTCATTGTTGGGATTTGCTGACACTAGTCTTTGCTGATGATGCTAGGTTGTATTGGTATGCCTTGATATTATTTTTGGTCATCATTTGTCATGACTTCATGGAGAGAAACACATCAAAAAGCTTCTGTTGGTGATCTGTTGGCTTCTTTCCACTTCCTTGAACTTGAGTCTATTGGCAGAGCCTTGTGGTTTCTTCTGCATTAACCTGCCATTAATGATTTATGAATGGTGGTTGGGAGTAGATCAAGCTGCCACTGCTAATTCATGTGAATTAAACTGCTGATATCTTGACAATGCTGATTAGATTTGCTCCAAAGAGCAAACAGATCCACATCCTTCTTTGTTTTATTAACCTTTACTTTCAACTAACTCTTGTATGTGATGGGTTAGAAGAGATGTTAAAGCATTTGACAACCCTTATTAAAAGTATGTTTTGAAAAACCGAAGCCTGCTTTCTATCTCTATGACTTTTAGTTAGTTTGGATAAAGATTTGTCTATCTTATTGATTTTCTCAAAGAACCAACTCTATTTCATTGATTCTTTGTATTCTTCTCTTTGCTTCTATTTTATTGATTTCAAACTTCTGTTTGATTCTTTCCTGACACCTAATCCTCTTGGCTATACTCACTTCGTCTTGTTCTAGAGGTTTCAGCCATGCTGTTAAGTTACTAGCATAAGATTTCTACAATTTTCTGTGTTGGCACCTAGTGTTAAAATCTTTCCTTTTAGTATCACTTTCATTGTGTGCCATCAGTTTTGGTGTGTTATGCATTCGTTTTCATTGAATTTTAGAAAGTCTCTAATTTGTTGTCTTTGTGCCTTGGCATAGTAGTCATTTAGTAGAGAGTTGTTCATTTTCCATGAATTTTTAGGCTTTCCAACCTTTTTGTTGTTGAAATCTAGCTTTAATCCATGATGATCTGATAAGAGAGGAAATGAATTTAGTTTAGATTTGTAAAATCCCCTCTGGGATTCCTCTTAGTTATTGCCTATTTTCTTAGAATGAGAGTTTTTGTATTCAAGTCTTATATTAGTCAGAATATTTAAGTGATGTGAGCCTCAATTCATAATATGTAAAAGAAAAATATTAATAACACATTGAAGCAGACCCTTAGTAATGCAATTCAGTGACAAGGTATATGCTCAGAAGTGTCAAATTCAGTAAATATTCATATTTTATTAAGACCTTATATTTATTTTCTTCCTCCTGTTTCTTAAGTTACTCACAATTAAGTACAATTGATTCTTATAGAGTCAATACTCAAATTGAATGCAACAACAAAATCAAGTTATCTATTACAAATATCTCTTGTGCCAAATAAGAGGATAAGCTATATTCATAATTCAGGACAGAATTCTTTCCCCTTTTTATAAAGGCATAATTGATTCTGCATTAGGGAAATAACACAGTGGATAAACTGCTTACTGTGCAAGTATGAAGTCTAAATTCACATCCCCAGCAACCATATACATACCAAATAGTTGTAGTTATGCACCTATAGTCCCAGCACTCAGGAGGCAGAGACACTAGCAAGTTAGCTGAAGCAACTAGCTGAACTGTTGAGATTCCAGTGTAGAGAGAAATCCTTTAATTGGAACATTCCACATGTGAACCTTAGGCTTCCACACACATGGAACTGTCACATGCATGAACATGCACACACATACATACACACAAAAGATACCTACTGTAATGAATGTAGGCGGCATGCTTGAAATATGCATATGTGGTATATTTCCTCACTTTAAACATTAAGCTTGTATATTCTTCTTAATCCATTAGCCCTGAAAGCACTTAAGTTAAACATTGGGATGGTGTCATGATATATATCCTGAAGTCGCGCTAATGACTAATAGTAAAAATTCTGTAAATACTTTGCTATATTTTCCCCTCCAAGAGGTGATATACTAGTTAGATGGAGATGTGTTTATGCTTCCTTATCAGATGAACAAGTCTCAATGCATGCTATCTTTACTTGTGGTTCAGCACCACTTAAGCATCAATAATTAAAAAAATTAATTCTCCACATTAGAAGCATTAAGCTGCTCCAGTAGAGTAATGGAAGTGATGAATGTAGTTTGGGTTTGTAAAACTCCCACTTGGATCTCTTAGTTATTCCTGTCTTCTTAGCGTCACATTCCTGCATTCAAATCTTGGGTTTGTAAGCTTATTTAAGTAATGTGAGTCTCAACCCCTCATCAGTAAAATTGAATTATTAATAACCCATAGTAACAGCCCTTCAGTCTCTGATCAACATATACTTCAACATACAAAACAGTCATCCTCAAGACCTTTCCTGTTCAAGGACCTAAAGAAAAAAATGACTTCGTGACCAGGGAGCTTGGTAAAAGCAATAAGTCTCTTTCATAGCTTACCCAATCAGTTTTCACTTCAGTAAGATGACTAGATAAGCACTAGAGGTATTAAAGACAGAGAACTGTGTTTTCTGTCTTTCAAATGGAAAGGTGTATAATTGACATTTAATTAGGTTTATGTTTCATTTTCCTTTTATAAGAAGATACTTGAGCATCAGTGTCAAGTAGAAACATTTCCCCTGTGAGCTCTTGTGTGTAAGATAATAAAAACAGCACAGTGCCTCACAGCCTTGCCTTATCCCTGAAGCACTGAGTTCCACTTATATTTTGTTATACTATCATCTTTTAAGATACATATCACCACTGCATTTAATTTATTAGATTTATTTTGTTTTACAACCAACACAAGATTTGGATATTTGTCTGTTTTGTACAATCTTTGCCATTTTACCCTCTATTACTGTACTTACTATATTACAAATTATTTTTAAATCTACCAATGTTTTAAATTATCAATTAGATAAAATTACACTTATAGTTTTATTATCTCTTGGCAAGTAGCAATATAGAACCAAAGTCTAATTTTTTTAAAAAATTATTGATAGTTCAATAGTTGTCTTACATTTTAAAATGTCAGTTGCACATGGGTATATATATGTGTGTGTGTGTTTGTGTGTGTGTGTGTTTGTGTTGTTATTTTTTTCTTTGGAGAAATTATTGGGATTATTTTGTTTTGTTTATAAGCAATCACTACTTCTTTGAAAAACCTGTAAATGTTACATAAAATTATTTTTAAAGCTTCAAACCAGATACTAAATAAGATTTTTTTTTTTTTTTTTAGTTTTTTGAGACAGGGTTTCTCTGTATAGTCCTGGGTGTCCTGGAACTCACTCTGTAGACCAGGCTGGCCTCAAACTCAGAAATCCACCTGCCTCTGCTTCCCAAGTGCTGGGATTATAAATAAGATTCTAATATACTAAATAAGATACTAAATTTCTTCCCTTATCACTCAATCATAGGATAATATTTGCTTTTTAAAAGATTGCCTTAATTATCTTTCTCCCATTTTTCTGTGTCTCTGTTTCTTGGCTCCTCTGTGTTGAGTATCTATCTTCACATTGTCAGATTGTGCACATATCACACATCCCTTTATCATACATATGTTCATGTATATGCATACAGTACACACCTTTTACATATGGCATGTAAATTTGTATATGTTATTCTATGAGGTTGGTACTCTTGCGAACGTTTTCGCTTTCTTTCTTTTTCATTGAATGAGGCTCACTATGTGGTTAGTCTTCAGCTTATAAGCTCCAGTGATTTTCTGCTTTAGCCTCTCAAGTAGCTAGAAGTATAGATAGTTGTTAGGAGCCGCGTCCGCCATGCAAGATGTGACGGAAACCCGGGGGACGAAGCCGAACATCTCGGAGTTTTATCCAGTTTCGAGGGACCCTGTTAGCTCAACAGAGGATTCAGAACTGGCCGCGCGAGAAGTCTAGACGCTTTTCTGCAAGGTATGGTGGATCCTGTCTATTTTGCTATTGCTATCCCCGTTTGGGCCGTGGTAGTTCTTGTGCACTGCTTCTGTCTTAACTGCCATACACAAGGGAAGGAGTGTACTTGCCCTCCGTGTATTCAGGAGCTGTAAGTCACAGGTAGATAACTGTGCAAGCTCGTTCCCTCTAAGCAGTATGGGTAACCACCAAATGAAGCCGCTTCTCTCAGCAATGCAGGAGTTGTTGCGTGAGCATGGTTTAAAAGTTCCCGAGAAAGTGTTGTGTAATTTTCTGCGAGATGTGGATAGAGTAGCTCCCTGGTTTGTATCCACGGGGTCCTTGTCAAAGGGCTCCTGGGGCAAGCTCGGTGGAGATTTGATTAATGAAAAGGAGAAGGGAAAGTTAAGACCAGGCACATGGCCGCTGTACAAAATGGTTAGAGCCTGTATAGAGGATGCAAAATGCCAAGATAAGGTAAGAGAGGGACAAAGAGCTTTGGCAGAACACCAGGATAGCCTATCAGAAGCAGAAAAGGAAAAGAGCGCTAAGAATAGAATGAAGAAAAAAGAAGAAATTAAAAAAGAAGTAGCTACAAAAGTGGAACAGAAAGGGCCTAAGAAAAAGTTGTACTCAGTGTTAACTGAGTTTCAGAATTTAAGAATTAATGACTTCGCCTCTGAGGAGACGTCCTCGGGGGACGAAGAAGATACAGAGGATACTGACACCTCATCCTCTGATAGTGTGATAGATCTTGAGGAACAGGCAGAGTTAGATAGAGAAGCAGCTCGTTATGAGTCTGAAAGATACGGGCTGGATTCGCCTTATGCACCGGGGTATGCCCCATCTGCCCCACCATTGGAGGAAGTAGTTAGAGTTAAAAAGAAAAAACCAAAAGAGAGACAGGAAAGACTGCTGTCCAATTCTCTTATTACAGCTAAGGAGAGAAAAAAGATAAGAGTAGCCTTTCCTGTATGGGAAGATGCTAACCAAACCAGGCAACATTCACAGCTAGATTTAAAACAATTAAAAGCGCTAGCCGAATCAGTACAGACTTATGGAATCAATGCCTCTTTTACTCAGGCATTAATAGAAAGACTTGTGGTCAGTGCCATGACACCAGATGACTGGTATAATACTGTTAAGGCTTGCCTGACTATGGGACAGTATCTAGATTGGAAATCTATTTTTCAAGAATTTTGTGCTTCACAGGCAAGACAAAATTTAGCTCAGGGGCATCCACAATGGAACTTTGACATGCTTACAGGGCAGGGACAATGGGCTATCAATCAAACGGCCTACCCTGTAGAAGTATATGAGAAAATTAATAAGGCAGCTGTAAAAGCATGGAAAAGCCTACCTAACAAAGGACAGGTTTCAGGAAACTTGACAAAAATTATCCAAGGGAACACTGAGCCATTCTCAGACTATGTGGCTAGGATGATGGAGGCGGCAGGAAGGATTTTTGGAGATCCTGAGACGGCCATGCCTCTCATAGAACAACTAATTTTTGAACAGTGTACTAGAGAATGTAGAAATGCTATTACACCTTGGAAAGGAAAAGGACTAAATGCATGGATGAAGGCTTGTAGAGAAATAGGAGGACCTCTATCTAATGCTGGATTGGCAGCTGCTGTTTTAGCGGCTCAGAGGACCTCTAATGTTAAATGTTTCAGGTGTGGAAAGCTGGGACACATACAAAGACAATGTAGAGCACCTGGCACTACTAATAACAATCGTCCAAAGGTGCCTGGAATGTGTCCTAGGTGTAATAAAGGAAAACATTGGGCAAATGAGTGTAGATCAGTTAAAGACGACAGAGGACGTGTAATTTCCCCTCTGCCAAAAAACGGGCAATGGGGCCCACACCCTCAGGGCCCACAAATGTATGGGGCGATAGAGAACCTACAGAACAACCCTCAACAACATCAAAGGATAAAACAATCAGGAGAGCCACGTCAGGCTCGGCAGGACTGGATCTCTGTGCTACCACCAGAGCAGTACTAACACCTACCATGGGGTGTCAGCCTATACCTTCCGATTTTTCAGGACCCTTACCTGAGAATACAGTATGACTAGTGCTAGGAAGATCGTCTACGACTCTGAGAGGATTAACTGTTCACCCCAGAGTCATAGATCAAGATTATGAGGGACAAATAAAAATCATGTGCTCATCACCAAGGGGGATTAGCTCTATAGCTCCTGGTGATAGAATTGCACAGCTATTGGTCCTCCCTAGTTTACATTCATTCTTTCCTAGTAAAGGTTTAACTAGGGGCATGAAGGGATTTGGCTCCTCTGGAGGACAGAATGTATTTATTTCATTAGATTTAGATAAACGCCCCACCTTAGAGTTGAAAATTCAAGGAAGGCTTTTCACAGGCCTCCTAGACACAGGAGCAGATACTACCATTATCTCTACCAATTGGTGGCCAAAAAACTGGCCTGTTAATAGCTCTTCACAAACCTTACAAGGTCTTGGATATGAGTCTGCTCCTGATGTTAGTGCAAGAGTATTGCATTGGGAAGATTCCGAAGGCAGACGAGGGACAGTTGTTCCTTATGTCTTGCCACTTCCAGTTAATTTATGGGGAAGAGATATCCTTAAACAATTGGAATTTAGGCTCACTAATGATTATTCTACACAGAGTCAAAAAATGATGAAAGAAATGGGGTGTGTCCCTGGAAAAGGATTGGGGAAGGCCTTACAAGGCAGGATCAGCCCTGTTTCTATTACAGAAAAACAAGACAGGAAAGGGCTGGGTTTTTCCTAGGGGCCATTGAGGATGTATTGCCTATAACTTGGTTGTCAGAGGAACCTGTATGGGTTCCTCAATGGCCGTTAACCTCTGAAAAACTAGCAGCTGCAAAAGCTCTAGTTAAAGAGCAACTAAAACTAGGATATCTGGAGAGTTCTCAGTCACCATGGAATATGCCTATATTTGTGATTAAGAAAAAATCAGGTAAATGGAGGTTATTACATGATCTTAGAGCTATTAATAATCAGATGCAATTATTAGGATCAATTCAAAAGGGTCTGCCACTGCTGACAGCCTTGCCTAGACATTGGGAGATTATAATAGTAGATATTAAAGATTGTTTTTTCTCTATACCTTTACATCCTAAGGACAAAATTAGATTTGCTTTCACTCTCCCAAGTATTAATCATGAGGAACCAGACCACCGATATCAATGGAGGGTTCTGCCACAAGGCATGGCCAATAGTCCCACTATGTGTCAAATATATGTCTCTTCTGCTATTGAACCAGTTAGAAAACAGTTTTCTAAGGTTAGAATTTGTCATTTTATGGATGATATACTCTTGTGTACTAATAACAAAGAAGTTTTACACCAACCGTTCTCTCTGTTAGTTTCTACCTTAAAACAGAAAGGGCTATCTATAGCGCCTGAAAAGGTTCAGGAAGGAGAGATAGGAAATTTCTTGGGAGCGATAATTACTCCTGAGTATATTAAACCACAGAAGGTTACTATTAGAAGAGATAAATTAAAAACATTGAATGATTTTCAAAAGTTACTAGGGGATATCAATTGGATTCGTCCCTATTTTAAATTAACTACAACTGAACTTCAACCCTTATTTAAAATACTTGAGGGAGAGTCTAACATTACTTCATTGAGAACTTTGACCCCTGAATCGTCTAAAGTATTGGATAAAATAGAGATGGCCATACAACATGCTCAACTAGATAGACTTAACCCCGAATTGTCTTTCCAGTTATGTATTCTTCCCTCTCCTCAACAACCAACTGCAGTACTGTGGCAAGAGGGACCCTTGCTATGGATTCACCCACATAGCTCTCCTGGAAAGACTTTAGGCTATTATCCTACCTTAGTTGCAGAATTGGCTTTAAAGGGACTTCAGCTGTCCGTGATGCATTTTGGACAATATCCTAATACAATTGTATGTCCATATACTATGTATCAAATTCAAGTTTTATGTGCATATCAAGATGCTTGGGCAATTTTAAAATGCTCATTCCCTGGAAATATTGATAATCATTATCCTAAACATCCCTTGTTACAATTTACTCTTTCTAACTCATTTATATTTCCCAAAGTTACTAAGACACATCCTATTCATCAAGCATTGGATATTTATACCGATGGTTCTAAGACAGGCATTGGTTGTTATGTGGTTAATAATGTCCCTACGCGAATTCAGTTTGATTATACATCTCCCCAATTAGTAGAATGTGCTATTGTAGTGATAGTGTTGCAAAGATTTTCAGAGCCTATAAACATAATTTCAGATTCGCATTATGTTGTAGGAGCTGTTAAACAATTAGAAGTGGCTGATTTTATCCACCCTAAAAGCATGGTTGCTGAGATATTTAAAGATATTCAACACCATATTCGCAATAGGTGTCACCCATTTTTTATTCAACACATGAGAGCACATTCATTGCTTCCTGGACCTATGTCTCAGGCTAATGCTATTGCTGATAAAGCCACTAAAAACCTATATTGGGTAAGCTCGCCATTAGAAGGCGCAGTTGAATTCCATAAACTCTATCATGTACCAGCTAATACCCTAAGATTAAAGTTTCATTTAACTCGTGCAGAAGTGCGAGATATTGTTCTGAAATGTACCTCCTGTGCAGAATTCAGACCCTCTCCATCTATAGGGGTCAATCCCAGAGGTCTGCAACCTCTTCATATCTGGCAAATGGATGTTACACATTGCAATGCCTTTGGAAAACAAAAATGTATTCATGTATCTGTGGATACATGCTCTGGCATCATTCATGCCACCCCCCTTGCGGGAGAAAAAGTGTCACATGTTATTACTCACTGTCTTGAAGCCTGGGCTGCTTGGGGCAAGCCCCTTCAGCTGAAGACTGATAATGCACCAGCTTATACATCTAAAACTTTTCAACAGTTTTGTCTGAGGCTCGGTGTCTGTCATATAACTGACTTGCCATATAATCCTCAGGCACAAGGGATTGTGGAACGTGCCAATGGCACGTTGAAAACTTATTTACAAAAACAAAAGGGAGGAATAGGCCCCAACATGGGACCTAAGACATCTATCTCCCTAGCCCTATTTACCTTAAATTTTTTAAATCTGGATTCTGATGGACAATCTGCTGCTGACAGACATGTGGCTCCAAGTCCTCAAAAAGAATATGTTAAATGGAAAGATATCTTAACTAACCAATGGAAGGGCCCGGATCCAGTTTTAGTGAGATCCCGAGGAGCTATCTGTGTTTTTCCACAGGATCAAGAAAATCCAATCTGGATACTAAGCAGACTGACCAGAACTGTGAAAGAGGACTCAGCGACCCCTGAAGAAAATGCTAAAGATCCTGCTGATGATCTGCCTGCTTGAGAGAGCGATAAGTATACCATTGTGGGCTGTGGTAAGATCATGGCCAGTTCCCATCCCAGTACATTCCCACTCTAAAGTACTGCCAATGTTTACATCATTGAGCTGTCAGCTGGAGGCACCATGTGCCATACCTTTAAACAAAGAGACTGTCAAGTATAATGCATCAAAATTTAGATTAAATGATACCTTGTGTTTCACCATAACAAACAGGGCAGAGACCCCATGCGTTGTACTTCGCAATGCTACACTGGGACACTGGATTGATCCACTTGGAGATTCCCAAATAGGCACTGGTGTCCTGCTCGAGGTACTCAATAACATAGTGGCAGGACAATCTGAGGCCAGTGGAAATACATCTAATAAAAAACAGTCCCCTGTGAATATCACTACATTATTGCTAAAAAGTAAGGTAACCATACTTGAACGATCATATTGGCAAACCAATAATGCCACTAATGTCAGAGTGTGGCCATGGTGCCCTCCAGATCAGTCATTTCCACCAGTGTTTACGCACTGCCAATCTAAAAGGATGCCTAAGGTAGAAGTATCTCGAGGCTTCACCTTATCGCCACCTCTAAAAAGGATGGCTATGACAGGAAATAGAACAGGGAAGGTAAACGAATGGCCATTTTATCAATGGGTGTTGACAAATTTAGCGGGGGCTGCTACCAGTTTATCAGCCTTTGCAACTCTAGGTGAGTCACAACATGACATTTGGAATGTATCAGCAACCAGAACTAATACTACACCAGTGATATTGAGTGATATTAAATATAATAACTTGTTGGCAAATTATTCAGCCAAAAGGGCAGCAGTTTGTGTTTCGGCTCCCTTCTTTTTTATTTTAGCAGAATTTAAAAATAAAAGCAGCATATTAGATTGTGCGAATGTCACCTGCCATTTGACAGAATGCTGGAATGGGTCCGCATCTTTAGCACTGCTGGTGCGGGTTCCGACCTTTGTCCCTATACCGGTGGATGCCGATCCCGATAAATTTCCAATAATCTCCTTAATTAGAGAAAAGAGAGATTTTGGCATCACAGCGGCCATTGTGACGGCCGTTGCAATGTCGGCGGCTGCAGCAGTGACTGCGGGTATTGCCCTAGCCAATCAAGTTCAAGCAGCAGAAACAATAAATAATATAGTGAATGCCTCGGCAGATGCTATGGTAAAACAGCATAAAATGAATAGCCATTTGATTTCTGGGATACTGCTTGCTAATCAGCGAATAGATCTATTACAAAGCAAAATGGAAGAAATTGCTGATATTCTTCAAGTAAGCTGTGTAAGTCATACTAAACACATGTGTATCACACCCTTGAAATATAACAATGAGTCTTTTACAGAAAGTACTAAATTATCTAATTTTTTACAAGGAAATTGGTCACAACAGGCTGAGGAACTACAAGAAGAACTCCTGCTCACGATTGTTGTTTTGAATGGGACCAGAATAAACCCGATTGATGTTGAAGACTTCACTTCCTGGCTCACGTCCGCCTTCTCCCTTTTTAAGGAGTGGGTGGGGGTAGGAATGTTTGGCTGTATGATCTTTGGGGGAGTGCTGATCACACTCTGGTTGCTCTGCAAATTTAAAAAACAACATTGTAGAGATAAAGTACTTATCACTCAAGCACTGCTTGCCTTAGAGCAGGGAACATCCCCTCAAGCTTGGTTGAATATGCTTAAACAATGAGACACTATCATTCAATGGGATACCCTGAGGGCTCGTGTTCCCATTGCACCAGGAATCCTGAGTGGTAGTCCTCCACACTTCCCAGGGCTCGGGTTCCCATTGCACGGGAGATAAGTGTGGAGGGTCTCACAACTGTTTAACTGCCTTGAACGCCTTACTGCTAGAACAGTGGGCTTGATCGGCGAAATAACAGTTGGAAAATTGTTGCAGCAATTTAATAAAAAAGGGGCAGATGTTAGGAGCCGCGTCTGCCATCGCAAGATGGCGCCGGTTTCCTGCTTCCTGGTTCTTCTTGCGAGCCTTGCTTGAATGTGCGCCTGCGCAAGGTGCGAAAACCAGTATGCTAATTTGGCGACATCATAAGAGCCAATGAGTGTGCGGCACATCTCCTAAAGCGCTATATAAGCCACAAGCTTTTGGGGCTTGGGGTCCCTCGCCTCACTACCATCTAAGAGAGCTGTAACACTACCATCTAAGAGAGCTGTAACACTAAAAGAGCTGTAATAAAAATGCTGTCAGAAGAATCCTGAAGCGTGGCGTTCTCCTTTTCGGCGAGGCGGCGCCCCGCAGATAGTTATTACATGGCTCAGTTTTGTTTGTTTTATAGGTTCTTAACTTGGAGCACAGGTTGGTATCTGAGCTATGCAACCCATGTTGACCTTGAGTTAGCAATCCTCCTATCTCTACCTCTTAAGTGATGTGAGTTCATAGATTTGTTACCACGGCTGATCCGCATGGCTTTGAATCTTCTTTATAAATGCTACTACATGTCATGAAACTATTTCTATGTTGATATAGACTACTAATCTTTCTGTTAACCCCACCACTGACACACACACGTTTTAGTTGCCAGTTTTTAAGAGTGCTTTAATAACATTTAATTGTATTTGTGGACCCTTTTACTCCTTTTGTTGGCCAATGGTGATACTACAATAGTTACTTTGTTGGATTCTTCTGTCCCAGGCATTATGGTTATCTTGGACATGAAATATGTTAGTTAGCTCTCACAACACTTCATTATTTCCATTTTTCATATGTCAAATTGAATGAAACAGAGGTCAAGAGACTTGCACATGTCTGATATGATAAACATCAGCCCTTATTATATCTGGATAGGTAATAAAGCTCCAGACCCCATACTTGAAACTAGGAACCAAGTTCATGTAGGGATTTGCTTAAAGATAAGTATGTTTTCACCATTTGACAGCTACTATATCTGAGGTTAAAATCTGGAGAATATGAATTTATTAATATTCTCCAGCAAATTTGTTTGAATTTTAATTCAGACTGCTCATTGTTATTTTTAAAATACTCCATTTTTTATTTTTAACATGATAATAAATATCTTTTTTACAGTCTTATTTTCAAGTTATCTTCCAAATTGCTGTATACTATCTTAAACACCTTTTTTAAACCTGGATATTTATCTCCTTTTTAGGTTATACCTTTATTTACCATTTTTATTTTCTTATTTTCAGTGATAATGGTTATTATGTGATATAAATCATTCCATCGTGTCCTTATTCCTTGTATGCCATGTCACTTGTATCTCAAGCTTCTGTGTTATTTGAGTAAGCTTATGTATTGACTCATTGACTTGGCATCAGGAGAAGAAAGTACTAGGAACTAGAATTATATGTCATCCAAGCAGGCTTCTGCACTGGATGTTAATTTCATTGTGGTTTTCTTCTGTGTATGATTGATAGGCAAATTTTGTGAATGTACAGCTCTAATCATCTAGCTTGATTTCTGTGCTATCTTTCCATTTGTTTCTTTTCTTTTCTATTCTTTTCTTACGCACCACATTATAGTCTACTGTATAATGCTGGGCTCTGGGGCAGTCAACTTCATTCTCTATACTCTACAACAGGTGATTACTCAAAGATCTTCAGAAGAGAGGAATTGAAGGGATGTAGGAAGGATTGGATCAGAGGAGATGCTTCCTTCCTGTTGTGGAGCTGTATTTGTTCTAGCTTTCAGAGTCCTCCCTCCATCCCTTGAGGTCCGTTCAGAGGTCCTAGCACTACCCCAGAGAATCTTCCTGCATGAATAGTGGATGATATTTTTGTGGCCCTCCTGTGATATATAAGCTTCTATAATTTCACCACTTGTCTTTTGCTTCTGAGGGTACTGGTTAGGGTAGAGAAATTGTCAATATTTTCCTCTGCATCATGTCATTGTTGACTTGTTAGAGATTGAAGGAATTTCTTTGTCATCATTTGGTAATGAAAAAGTCAGCTGTTGAGAAAAAGATATCCTTTTAAGCTTTGTTTTTGGAATGAATGTCTGTACTTCTCTTGTATTCTTTATTCAGCCAATAGGAAACCCAAGTGTGATTAAAAAACATTTCAAATGCTTTTCTATCCTTTACAATATATGTAATTGTTTATTCATTTTTGGTGATGCCTATAATTTACTTTCTTTTGGTATTAGCCAAGATTTTCTAGGAGAATAGAACCCATAAAATGTATCTCCCATTTTGAAACATTCCTATGTGTAGATGGTAGCTATGAAGTTAGAGACAAATAAAGAAAATGAACAAATTAATAGAACTTGTGACTCTTATAAATGGACAGGGAGAGACACATTTTCAATAATTGGAATGAAAGGCAGCACCAAGCATCTTTGTTTGGTACCCTAATCTTCAAGTGTATCCTTGACCAGTGGCTTTGCCCTTTCTAATTCAGAAACCAAGTTGCCAGTCAATAGATTCATTGACTAAATTAAGCAACCCCTTTCTTCTAGCTCCATCATGGAGGAAATGTTCTTACTTTTTTCTTACAAAGGAGCAAAATTTCTTGCTTTTGTCAGAAAATCATATCTTGTTATCTTGGAATCATTATCATGTCAATAATACTCCATGAGACATGAGATTATTAGAATTAAATAAAGTCTTAATGGCATATCAGTTTGTTTGTTTGTTTGTTTGTTTGTTTTGAGACAGGATATTTTCAAATAGTCATGGCTGGCTTGAAGCTTACTGTGTAGATCAGACTGGCCTCAAACTAACAGAAATCCTCTGCTTCCACCCCTACCTCTTGAGGGCTGAGATTAAAGGTGTGTGATATCACACTGGGCCTCAAAAGCTATTTTCATATATATGTATTTTTATGTATCAATCCTTCATGTAGGACAGAATCCAGCTTCGTCAGATTCTAAGGTGTACCAAAGAAGATAAATCTTCCAGTAGTATTTTAGGCTACAGCATCAGATTGGGGTTACAGAGGAATCTAGCTTTGGGAATCAACAACCGGATTTCTCAGCCACTTTACCAAACAGCAGGTTGTTGTTATACTATTCAATACCTAGTAGCTGAGTTGTTCTAGCATATCCTCTTCATAAGATAGGTAGGTATCTTTAGATTTTCCTTGTTGTTCTTGGATCTTGTCAGCTCTGGGTCATGATATTTTGGTGGCACTTTTATCTGTGAACTTAGTTTATTTTATTTAATTTTGTCTGATGATATTTTGAGTTTTGAATTCAGTAGGTCAATTGTTCTACAATATACTAATTAAACAGAATTATCAAGAAGGACAAGAAAGAGGAAGAGAAGAAGTGAGGTCAGAGGGAGGAGTAGCTGAGTCTGTTCAGGTGACTATTAAGATGGGGTTGAATAGAGACTTAGATGTACTCTGAAGCCTTTACAACAGAATAAAACACGGCAAGTTAAAAAAAGCGCAGAATTATCATGAATTTCTTTCTCTTTTTACAATTATTCATTTATGTATGTGGGTGTTTCACCTGCATGCATGCTTGAGTACCATATGTGTACCTTAACAGGTCAGAATATGACATCAATCCCCTGGAGTAGGAGTTATATGTATGTAGTAATGAACTTCTGGATGTAGGTGCTGGAAGATGAACTCAGGTCCTCTTCAAGAGTCACAAGTGCTTTTAAATGGTGGACCATGTTGCAAGATCAGTGAATCATAATGGCCAAAGTTTAAAAATAATTCAACCACACGCTGGAATAGATGCAGGGAAAGATGAACACTTTATCATTGTTGGTAAGAGTGTGAACTGATTCAGCCATTAGATAAATCAATGTGGAGATGTCTCAAAACTTAAAAATAGATCTACCCGATGACCCAGATGCAGTACTCCTAGTTATATATCCAAAGGACTCTATACCCTACAATTGCCCAAAGTTCAGAGAACAAAAACTCTGCAATCCTCAGCCCTAAATAGGGCATAAATATCACATCTCTCCTCTCAGGGATCATTGCAGAAAAGGTGGTACAAGCACTGCTAGAGACAGTGCTCATAAGCCCTTCAGACACAATAGGGCACTAATCCACAGTAAGAGAGAGAGAGAATAAGCCCCTGTGGAAGCTCAAGCAAGGTCAAGTCCTGATAACAGAAAGTGAAGATGGAGATGAAATTCTACTTCTTGCTGGGGATCTATTGTCAATCCATAGCTTTCGTGAAAAGGAGAATCAGTGTTCTTTAAGAGTTTTGCCCCTGGCAAGTTACACCTTAGTGGAAGAATCCACATCTGAAGACATATGGATGCACATATTGAAATTGATGTGGAACAACAATAAAAAAGGACACAAAGTTGCCTGCGTGATAAAGTGAAGGCAGATCTAGAAGGAGTTGCGGAGGAGGTTATATTGATCAAACCCCATTGCGTGAAAATTTCAAAACACTAATAAAAACTAAAAGTAATATCTCAGAGTCAAAAGAAAAAATACTCATGGAGAAATGCTTAGATTTTTCATTCATTAATATTGATTGTTATAATTACCTTCATGAGATTCCAGAGTATAATTATTTTTAATATTCATTCTATAAGGAAAGTTAAGTGAAACACTGGAAAAATAATAAAAGCACAAAATAAAATGTTTGCAATATGTTCTTCTCTGTGTATTTAAAACATTTTTTATTTTGGACCAAAAGTATATATAATCTGGATTCTGAACAAGTCATATTTCTTTAATGTTTAGATCAATCAATGCAAAATTATGTATACATACTCAAATACATTTTACTATAGACTCCAAAGATTAATACAGTTCTTATATTTTATATACTTCTTTATGGAATAATAATAAAATGATTATCCATGTGTCTATCCATATTCTAAATGCTTTATCTTATTAATTTAATTTAATAAGCCTTTAACATAGTTATTTTGTATATTTCCATTTTGCTTATGTGAACATCCATGTAATGTGTCTGTAGTAGAACTGGGGTTTGATTCTTGATTTAAAAGGCTATATAAGAGACCCCATTCTATATTTCCATAGTGACAAATGAAGTTTAAAAATACATAATGAAGGTAACACCCATAGGGTATTTATGCACTGATTTATCCAAGAAAGAATGTTGTCACAAACGCATATAAGTAATTGTATAAATTTTTTGTTCTACCAGTTGGTCTTGAAATACAACTGAAATGACATGAAGATATATTAGTTTTAATAAATATTTATGTCTCCTCAGCGTATTAATAGGAAAGTTTTATTTAATAACAACAAAGAATCATATTATTTTCAAAAATAAAAGTTGGTATCCAAACACTAAAACTTAAAACTCCATAAGTAAGTAATTACTTTTCAAAGCTGGAAGTTGTTTTATATTTGATTCAGAATTTGTCTTCATTGAATTTTAAAGAGCACAGAAGGTCAGGATGAAATTTCTCTTGCCCTGGCACAGCTTAAAGGAAGACAAATCATATTGTACTCTAGAAATTCTGTTAACACTTGGAGGTGACTGAGTTCTAAGTGACAGCTCTTGTTAAATAGTCACTGTTCTTTGTGGCTTCCATAGATTCTGCACAGGTTCAAGAGACATCTTTCCTAAGCTACATACAGAAATAGTTAACTATTTTAGCTGTGAAATGAATTATATTGAAAAACGTATGGTAGAAAGAGCTTTTTCTGTACAAATATTGTTAAGTACATATTCTGATCAATTTATCCATCATATATCATTTGTTACGTCAATAACTCACACAATTTAAAGGTTCTTGCTTATTTCCTTATGATATTTAAAACAGCCTTCCTTCTCAATCAGATAATCAAAACATGACTGATACTTTTTAAAAATAATACATGTAGAATAAACTTACACAACCTCATAAATCAGATTTTCTCTTTTGTCTTCACATAAATTAATCTTTCATAATGGAAACCATGCACATGACACAACTCTTTCAGCTTTCAGCTAGTACCTGCCTTCCCCATTGGAGTCTGGTCATTAAATTTCTGTAATAATTTTTAAATTAAAAATAGATTCTTCTCTCATATAATACATCATGAACACAATTTGCCCTCTTTCCACTCTTCCCAGCCTCTTCCTGCTTTATTTCAGAAAAAGAGCAGGCTTCTAAAAGACAATAATAACCAAACACAACAAATCACAATGAGACAAGGCAAAAGTCCTCACACTGGGGTGGACAAGGCAACCAAACAAGAAGTAAACTGTCCCATGAGTAGGGAAAAGAATCAGGACACTTGCCCACTGTTAAGAGTCCCAAAAAACACCCATCAGGCCAGTTGTTTTGCTCTTCAGTCTCTTTGAGCACATATGAGTGAGTTCTGCTTAGTTGATTCAGTCAGCCATATTCTCCTGGTGTCCTCCATCACCTCTGACTTCTACAATCTTCTGAGGGATAATTCAAGGAGAAGAACCTAGTGTAAACCTCCAATTCGACTCTTTCTACATGGTGTCTGGCTGTGAGTCTCTGCATCCATTTCCATTTGCTGTTAGAGGAAGCCTCTCAGGTAACAACTGGAAAAGGCACTGAGCTACAAAAATCAGCTAGTCCTTAAGTCTATTTTAAATTTAAGTCATATTGACATGCTGTCATTTTATATCATTGAAAATGGTCAGTTCCAAAACCAAGTAGATTTTTGTTCTCCTGAAAGAAGAGTTCTAAGCCCCACATGAAGGCCTATTTATGCAGTAGACATTTGACATGGGTCAGTCCTAGAAATCTCATGGGATTTTTGTTTTTGTTTTTATCCCACAGTGTTTTTTTGAAAGCCAGTATTTTATAGGGTAATCAAGTTTGTTTTTAAATCAAATTTACCTGTGCTGAAACCAGTTTTTCTATGTCATTCATATATATATATTGTTGAAGAATAATGAATATGTCTGTGCCTATGGTACTCCATCTATTTAACTCTAAAATCTATAATAAAGACAATTGTCATTATAAAATCTATTGCAATCTATATACAGTCTATTAAAAGTAATTTATTATATTCAGCTAGCACAAACATGTATGTAATTTACTCAATAAATACGAGGGCTTTCTGCTCTGAAGTTGTATCATTTCCCCCTTGTCTGCAAATGAAATTACTCTACTTATTTCTAGTCTAGACTTTTCATTTGCATAACTTAATTAAGATGCAATTTCAAACATTTTCTAAGAAAAATATTTGTGCACTTGTATAAAGCAATGAAGTAGCGTTGTCTGCCTCTATATAATGGTAGATGACAACGTGACGATCCTGAAATGAAACTGCAGAGGCCAATCCTTGCCTCTTCCAGATGGCACAGACCTCTATCCACTGAAACTACACTGCCTTCTCAAGTTAAAGAAATGCTTATTTTTTTCTGGCTCTAAAGACAAATAAGAGAAGAAATAATTCAATGTGCCCTTAACAGCAGTCAGCTTTCTTGTACACAGCGATGTAGTACTCAAATATGAATGAGCAATTGATTTACCAAATATGTTTTGACTAGGCTGTGCTATGCAGTGGTCGCTGGAGGGAAAGCCACTGTCAAGATGAATTTCTTGAAGCAAAAAATGTGATAAGATAAATGGAAAACTAAACTGGTCTTCTCTATACTTTTAGCTGTCCTGACACGTTTAATGTATCAGATAATCTCAGGAAAAGAGATGATAATTCTCTGAGGATACATGAGGCTATCTCTATATAAATCAGCATGTTTTGCCCATAAAAGGTTATTTTGTTTAAATTTGTTGTTATTGTTGCAGTATTCGAGATTGAACCCTGAGCCTTGACCATGCCAGTCAGATGCTCTATTACTGAGCTATATTCCCAGACCAATGCAAGTTGGAATGTCATGCTTCTGTCTGTAAATTCAGTATCACAGAAGTCACTGAAGGTTAGGTGGTATTGAAAACAAGCTAAGCTTTCACATCTTAAAAAAAATGAAGAATATATAGGATGATATTTATGTGCAGCTATGGCCATCTATGCAGTTCAGTATATCTGGCCCACTTTCATTTCTGCAAACTTGTAACAGGTTATAATCAGAGATTTCAGATCATATTAAGCTTTATTAGGAAGTCAATGTCAAACATTTACATGCAAGTGACATCTGAATATCTCTGATAAATAAATCCTTTCTTCTCTCCAATTTCTCTACTAGTTAGTGTAATAAAGCAACAGACAAACTTATTTTGTTTAAATTCCAGGTATCAAAATCATAAATACTCATAATTTTCAAGAGCTATTCTGAAATTCCAGCTACCTCTAAATTATGCTGAAAGAGAAAAATGAATCTAAAACCTTAAAATAGTTTTGTCATTGAGATTTTTACGTAAATAAATACAATAAGAAAGGTTACTTTGTGAAGTATGATAACCAAGATTCCAAAACTGACTATGCATAAACCTTTACTTCTAAGTCATTTTTCTGGTTTGACATGATACATGTTAGTGATTCTCAATCTGTGACTTACAACTCCTTTGGAGGCCACAAATAAGATATGCTGCATATCAGATACTTACCTTACAGCTTATCACAGTAACAAACTTTCAGCTATGAAGTAACAATGAAATAATTTTATGGTTAGGGAGATCACATGAGAAACTGTACTAGAAGTTTCCATCATTAGGAAGGTTCTGAACCACAGATACAGGGCCTTTCTGTTTAGACACAATTGCCCTCAAACTGAAGATCCCTCTTTTAAGCTTACTGAGTAATGAGATCATGAGCCTGTGCCATCACACCTGGCCAGGCAGAAATTCTTCTGAGGAATCAAACACAACTTAGCCGAGTCTGAAGCTTTTTTTATAAGCTGACTTCTAAATTTCTGAGAATTTTAAATAAATGCTATTGCTCATTCATAAGCAAATTATAAAGAAATTATTCAAAACAGGGGAAGTGATAGATGACATAGTTATCTCCAGATCTGAATATTATCACACATAAATCATGCCAAGTGTTTTGAAGCACCACATATTGAATAGGACAGAGAACTTTATGAGAGTAGAGTAATGATGATAGTTTATTTCTGCAAACACTTGTTGCGTTTTTATGTGAAGGATTTGAGAGACTTAATGATTGAAAAGGGTGTGATCCTAGGAGCTTTCCTGCAGAAGGAACAGCACTAAAGGAAGCTTAAGAAAAGAGCAAGGCAGACAGAGAGAAATACCATGACAGATAATGGGTTCCATGGGATGAAGGCACATGATTAGGACAAAGAAAGTCTCCCTGGATGAGATAGAGGTAAACTGTAAAAACCTGAATAACTGTTAATAATTTGCCTCATTAATAAAATGGTTTAGTGTTATTTACTATTTACTTTGCATCGCTTGATTACTAAGGATGCCAGGGAAACAGAGAAGTCAAATAATCTGGTAGGGAGAAACAACTTTTAACCTGTACCATTTAGTTCAAGGTATTCTGAATTTGATTTTTTTTATTAACCATGTATGATATGAACATTCAAAAATGTGTACATAGAGACTAAGTAATTTGGACAAGTTTTTTTAGGACCATAATAGAATAGATAACATTAAAAGAGCGTTCAGTATGTGAGGAGCACCCCTAGGAAGGTACATGTGTTACCTAATTTGATCATCATAAAAAATATACATTGAAGACTTTAGATAGATATAATGATATGTACCATAACATAAATGCAATATTTTTCAGAATATATTTGGAAAGCTATAAATTGGCCAAAAGTAAGTATGGTAAAAGAAGGAAATAACTAATGAAGACGCTTTTATAATACAGCCATATGTCATGATCTAAAACCAAGCATAAAAGAAATGGGGAAAAGCAACAATTAATACGGGATAATGTAGAGTAAATGTGATTCACTAATGAGTCAAGACTCTTAGTATATTGACTAACAATATGCTAAGATCTTGCCAAATCTTAGCTATAAGTCCTTGTGCAGGCCTGCGAAGAATGATCTAGGTTAGGTTAGCCTCTGGGAATTCCTGTGAGACATTATCTAGATTACGTTAGCCTCTTGTATACCAGTGAGGAATTATCCTTATTAGGTTAATTTAAATAGAAACACTTGTTGCATCATTACACGAGCTACAGTCCTGGGTTGAATAAAAGAAAAAAGTCAAAAGGCATTTTGATTTATATTTTCCTGATGGCTAAGGATGAGGAACAGCTTATTGACCACTTGGGATTCCTCTGTTGAGAATTCTGTGTTTAGATCTGTACCCCATTTTTAATTGGATTATTTGGTTTATTGGTTCTATTTTTATTTTCTTTAAATGTATTTTGAATAACAGTCCTCTGTTAGATATGGGGTAGGTGAAGATCTTTTCCCATTCTGTAGACAGCTGTTTTGTCCTCTTGGTGGTGCCCTTTGCCTTACAGAAGATTTTCAGTTTCATGTGGTATCATTTACTGATTGTTGACCTTAGTGTCTGCACAATTGGTGTTCTGTTTGGGAGGTTGACTCCTATGCTAATGCATTGAAGGTTTTCCTCACTTTCTTTAATCATGTTTAATGTATCTGGATTTATACTAAAGTCTTTGACCCATTTGGACTTGTGTCTTGTTCAGTGTGATATATATGGATCAATTTGCATTCTTCTACATTCAGACATCCAGTTAGACCAGCACCATTTGTTTAAAATACTTTATTTTTCCTTTGTATAATTTTGGCTTTTTTGTCAAAAATCAAGTGTATAATTCCATTGATCAACCTGTCTGTTTTTATGCCAATACCATGGAATTTTTATTACCATTCCTCTATATTACATCTCAAAGTCAGGAATGATGATATTTGTAGAAGTTCTTTTACTGTACAGGATTATTTTAGCTATTCTGGTTTTTTTTCTCCCTAAATAACTCTTAGATTTCATCTTACACCTGTCAGAATGACTAATATAAAAAACACAGTGACAGGACATTCTGGCAAAGGTGTGGATCAAGGGAAACACTCTTCCATAGCCAGTGGAAGCACAAACCAGTATAATCATTTTGGAAATCAATAGGGTAGTTTCTCAGAAAATTGGGAATCTATTTGCCCCAAGAGTCAGCTACCATTACTGGGCACATATCCAAAGGATGCAGCACGCTACAACAATGACACTTGTTCAACTATACTCATAGCAGCTTCTTACATAACAGCCAGGAAATGGAAACAACCTAGATGCCTCTCAACTTAAAAATGGGGAAAGAAAATGTGTTATATTTATATAATGGAATATTACTCAGTCATACAAAAACAAAAACAAAAAAACCAATAACAACAACAACAAAAAAACAAGGACATCATGAAAATTTTCAGGAAAATGGATGGAAATAGAAATGACAAATCTAAGCAAGTTAACTCAGACCCAGAAAGACACACACATGGTATGTACTCACTTATAAGTGGATAATGGTCAGAAAGCAAAGGATAATCATACCATAGTCCACAGATCCAGAAAAGCTAAGTTAGAAAAGGAGGGCTCAAGGGGGAACCTGTGAATCTCACTGAGAAGGAGAAATAGAATAGACATCTCAGGTGCACAGGGGAAGTAGTCTGAATAGAGGTGGAGATGGAAACAGAAATAATCGGGTGGAGAGAGGACAGAGGGAGAGAGTACCGGGAGAGACAAGTGGAACTGTGAAGTATCTCTAGGATGAGTTAGAAACCTAGTAAAATGGAAACTTCCAGGAATCTGCCAACATGTTCCTAAATAAGACTTCTAATAATGAGGTATAGGAGCCTGAGCCGTTCTTCTCTTGTAACCAGGCAAGACTTTCAATGGAAGGATTATGACACCAACCCAGCCACAAATTGTTTGACCTACAATTTTCTCTGCCTGCAAAATGTGCTGGGGTAAATATGGCTCAAAAGTCATGGGAGTGGTCAATCATGACTGGGCCAGCTTGTGATCCATACCATGAAAGGTAGACCACCTCTGACACTGCCTAAAGGTCCAGGACCTAGCTGTTAGATAGCCCAGAGACCTAGAATAGAAGCAAACACAAATGGCAAAGAAAGTCAATAAAATGATTCCTAATAATATTCTGCGGTGCTCATAGATAGATTGGTGTCTAGCCCTATTTTCATCAGAGAGGCTTCACCCAGCAACTGAAGGGAGTAGATGCAGAGACCCATAGTTAAACAGTAGGCAGACCTTTATGAGTACAACAGAAGTGGGGGAGGTTGGATTGTAGGAGACAGATGGGTCAAGGACATCACAAGAAAACCTATAGAATCAACTAACCTGGGCACATAGGAGCTCACAGAGACTGAGCTTAGAAGCAAGGTGTTTGCACAGGACTGATCTAGGCTCTTAGCACATATGTTACATTTATAGAACTTAATCTGCTTGTGGGACTGCAGTGATTACAATGACTGTTTCTGACTCTTTTTTCTGCCTTTGGAACTCTTTCCTTCTATAGGGTTACCTTGTCTAGCTTTAAGGAGAGGACATACTTAGTAGTACTATGAGTTGATATGCCTTGGCTGGTTGATATCCATGGGAGGCTTTCCCTTTTCTGAAGAGAAGCTGAGGAGGAGTAGACAGAGAGGGGGGAGGGTACATGGGGGGAGGAACTGTGACAAGAGTAGGAAGGATAAACTATGCTCAGGATGTAAATAAAATAAATATACTTTTTCAAAAAGAAAGAACAAAAGTGAGTGGAACACAAGCATTCATCCATCGGTCTTTGTTTCTTGAGTGTGAATGTGAAGTGATCATCCACTCAAAGATTCTTCCCCCATGACTTTCCGCCATAATGAACCATGTCCATGATCTAGAAACCAAAATAAACACTTCCTTCCTCATGTATTTTGTCACAGCAAAACAACAAGTAACCACTACTGATTGAAGAAAGTGTGAGTCAAACTTTATTGACAAATCTTTGCTGAATGTTTAGGTTATTGAGGTAATAATCATATTAGTGGGAAAATTCACATAGAGTGAATGAGTTCTGGGCTGAATTTTAAAACATAAAAGAGTAATTCAGTGGAAGTGGTCTGAGTCTTAAACACTATTAAGAAATATCTCAGAAATGTTCTGACTGGGAGATAACTATAGGAATGGTTTGAATAGAAACAAAAGATTGGAGACAAGAAAGAGAGAAAAGACAGAAAGAAGAGAGAAAAACTAGATGATAGATAGACAAACTAGATGATAGATAGATAGATAGATAGATAGATAGATAGATAGATAGATAGATAAAGGGGTAGCTGGATGAATGATGAACAAGTAGACAGATTGATGATAGATAATTAAAAGAGAAATTCTACAGGACTGCTTCTAATTTTCTGAGGTTGAGGAGAGAGTGATCATCTCTTGATCCTTCTACCTGTTCCTCTGCATTTTCTTCCACAGTCTTCTTCTCCTTCACGTCATTTCCATCTTCATCTTACTTTTACTAGAGTCTTGGTGTATAATTAATGCTCAATTCCCAGTGAATGACATAGTAAATGAATGAAAATGTAAATGAGTAACAGAATTGTAAAACATCTATATTTTTGAATTTAAATAAAGCAAGAGAAATGTTGCTTCAAAACTAGAGCCTAAAGCAAAATAGTTTACTCCATAATTACTTGAGTCTAGTGACACATAATTTTAATCTCATAAGCTATAATATATAAATGCATATGTTATCAGTCTACCCTATAAAATCACTATATTAGATTACTGGAAAATGATCAAGAATGCTTTATGATTATTTAGTTAACACTTCTACTTGAGGTTGAGAAGATGGCTTAATAGGTAAAGGTGTTTGTTACCTGATGACCTAAACAATCTCCAGAGCCCACAGGGTTGAAGAAGTGAACTGACTGCTACCAGATTTCTGTCCTCCATCCCATACTACAATATATGTGCACACACAGACACACAGACACACAGACACACACACACTCACACACACACACACACACATCTTACTATTTACTATTATAAAATCTCTCAAAGCATCCTTGATACTTGACAAGATATCACTGTCCTCTGATTCCAGTGTGTGGAGTATTGAGATGGGAAAATTATGAATTGGAGTGCCACACCTTGGCTATGTGGCAATTCTTGTCTCAAAACAAACAAAAGTTGCAAATATTCTATTGCCAGTGTGTTATATTATCCTGGTTCTAGCAGAGTTAGGCTGCTGAAAAGGATTTTGTTTGTGTTAGACATGTAAACCACCATACTGTTTTTCTCACATTCCATGTGCTTTGTTACATATGCAGAGTATACATGTGAGCTTTTGATTTTAGAAGCATCTATGACAGTTTGATCATCTTAACTTTTTCTGAGAAAGTGATAAACTGTATAAGGAGGGTCACTCTTCTACTAAATTCAAACTGTTAGAAATGACTTTTATTTTATTCTTAATACCCACTGCTTTAGAAAACCCAAGAAAATAAAACTTGAAATTTTTTTCTACTGTGTTTCCCCTTTAAGACAGAGTCCCTTCAACTTATAATTCTAATACCTCAGATTCCTTAGTGCAAGACAGTAACTGTGCATCCCTATGCCTTGATGGAAATACTTTTGAGGGAACTACCATGTAAGTTTTTCTGTGTGAATTGTCACATCATTTAAATACTTGAGGTGGGACAAGTGATGAACTTTGTCACCTACTTACTTCTTGCCTAAGTGATACACAGTTAAATACTTCTCCCAATTACTATTTATTAGATGAGTACATTTTATCAACAAAAGGAAAATACATTCAAGCTAAGAAGAAATCTTTACTTTTTTCACCATTCATTTGAGTTCCTATCTGTAGGTGCTATAATGTATTTAAAGGACATAAACCACTATATCTTACGTGGGATGCTTTTCCTCATACTTCCTCCCTTTCACCTAGTGTGCTCAATCAGCTTTTATATGAACTTTAATGCATTTCTGTCCTTTCCACCTGGACCAGATAATGAAACTGTAGTAATTCTATAAATATCCACATATTGCAGATCAGTTACTTTATAACTTTAACTTTGGTATCTGTGTGTTGTGTAAAACTCACTGATGTTCTTCTCTGGCTGTGTATGATTGACCGAGCTTATAAAATTAGAAGAACCTGGAGATCTTAGAAAAAGTAAATATCATCCCCTTTATGTCCCACATCCCCACCTCTCTCTCTTTCTTCTTATAAAGGTAGGAATTCAAGAAATTAGAGTGAAGTGTCTTTTCCTACCAGTACTGATGGAGTCTCTGCAAGCATAACAGACTATCATTAATAGTGTCACAGACAGGTTCTTGCCTGTTAGATGAGTCTCAATTTGGGCAGTCACTGAGTGGCCATTCTTTCAGTCTCTGCTTTATCTTTGCCACTGCATGTCTTGTAGGCAAGGCACATTTTATGTTGGGGGTTTTGTTGGTTGATTGCTATCCTTATCCCTCCACTTCCTGGCTATAGGAAGTGGGCACTTCAGGACCCATACTCCCCACTGCTTAGGAGTCTCAGCTAGAGTTGCCTCCATAGATCCTCTGGGACATTACTGCCATCCAGGTCTCTGGCACAAACTAGAGACTGCCCTCCCCACACTGTAGATATCCCTTGTTTCTCCCCTGCTCTCCCTACTTGTGCACCCCCTCACGTCCCCATTCTTTCTTTCACTCAGTTACCTTCTTCCATCCATTTCCCATATCTATTTTGTATCTTCTTCTGAGAAAGATTTGACCATCCTCTCTTGGGCCCTCCTTGTTATTTTAGCTCCTTTGGGTCTGTTTATTATAGCATGATTATTCTGCACTTTATGGTTGATATTCACTTATAGGGGAGTACATACCATGCATGTCCTTTAATCTGGATAATAAAGGTATCATTTTCTTTTAGGTATGAAACCATACCCTTTGTGACCATAACAGCCAAATCTATTCTGCAAAGAAGGGAGTCTTCAAAGCAAAGGACTCCAAAGAGATGAAACAAAACCTTTACAAAGTCTACAATGCCTTTTATCTTCCACATCATACTGAAAGTTCCTGTGGTGTTAGTTTGTACCCTAACATTTCTCTCCCTTTTACAAAGCTTGTTTCAAGAGGTTTTTTTTGTCTGCTTGTTTGTTTCTTTTGTTGTGTTTTGTTTGTTTGTTTGTCACTTTATTTACCAGAGTAAATTGCATGTATTCACAGAACAATTTGCATCTTTTTCTATTACTTTATCATAGTAGCCAACATTTTAGGCCCAGTGACAAATTAACATATTTTCAATTAACAAATGAATTAGGCTATATGGAAATCATTGAGTCTTATATTCTACAGAAGTCCTAAGTGTTCTCTCTCTCTCTCTCTCTCTCTCTCTCTCTCTCTCTCTCTCCCTCCCTCCCTCCCTCCCTCCCTCCTTCTCTCTCTTTCTCTTTATATCTATCTATCTATCTATCTATCTATCTATCTATCTATCTATCTATCTCCATATATATTATATTCCCTGAAGCTATACAACCAGAAAAGAGAATACTGTAGCAGTTACAGCAAAGAAATAGAGTTATTAAAGTCTACCATATCAATATCTGCCTTGAGTTCTGGTATTGCCTGTTACTGTGGTAATTTAAAGCACTTTGCATCACGTCTCTTTGGGTAGTTCTTACTTCTTAACTGTCTGTGAGAGTTGCATGAAGTCATGGTGGTACAGTTCTTCGCATAGAGCCTGCCTGAAAATTATAATGATGGTTCAGTAAGCATTAGATCTCATCATAATTACATGTATACAGGGGTTTCTACTCCAGTTTTGTGCTTTGTGGAATAGCACTTTTGAATTGAAGGGCACAGTTTCTGCCTTCAATGTGTTCCTTTTGTACTCTCCAAAAAACTATTTTTTTTCAGTTATTGCTTTCTCCTTCATGATCCCATAATGTAGAAATGACCAATTAAAATGAATAGTAAGCAGAAGAAAATGTTGATTAACTAAATGTGATAGAGATGTGGAAATCTTCAGATAAAATAGGCCATGCCAAACTGGTTATAAGTTACTTAAACACTAAGAGTTAAACACAATCTTGAGCCTGACAAATACAGAGGTGGATGCTTGCAGCCAATCATTAGACTGAGCATGGGGTCCCCAATGGAGAAGTTAGAGAAAGGACTGAAGGAGCAGAAGGGTTTTGCAATCCCATAGGAAGAACAACAATGTCAACCAACCAGACCCACCAGAGTTCCCAGGGACTAAACCACCAACCAAAGAGTACACATAGAGAGACCCATCAACCAAAGAGTACACATGGAAGACCCATTGCTCCAGCCACACGTGTGTACCAGAGGATGGACTTTTTGGACATCAGTGGGAAGAGAGGCCCTTGGTCCTGTGAAAGCCCAATGACCCAGTGTAGGGGAATGCCAGGGCAGGGAGAAGGGAGTGGGTGGGTGGGGAGCACCCTCATAGAAGCAGGGGAAGTGAGGATGGGATGGATGTTTCCCGAGGGGAAGCTGGGAAAGGGGATAACATTTGAAATATAAATAAATAAAATATTCAATAAAAAGAAAAAAAGGCAGTAAAAGATGACTTGTTGAGAAAGGCTCCAGTGGGGGTGGGGGGTGATGAGGAAGAGGAGGAGGAGGAGGAGGGGACCAGAGGAGGAGAGTGGGGAAGGGTGTGAAAATGACTAAGATCCAGTACATACATTCACTAAATTGTCAAACAATAAAAACTATTTTAAAAGAAAAACCCCACAATTTTGAATACTAGGTTAATTCAATCATAGTACCTTAAATCTAAAAACCAAACAGTATAATACAGAACTTGGTAAATGTTGTTTTTAAGAATATGAGGATGTTAGTCAAAATCAGTGGGATTAAATTTCCCTATAATGTATTTATTCATGACCTTCTCTTCCTAATTTACTTCACCCTCAGATGACAGAGTTTCTTTGGAAGGCTTTGTATGATGATAAATGCAAAGCAAGGCAAAGCATCTTGATCAGCAGCAGTTTACATCAGTTCCTCATAGTGTGCCAAGGCGAGGAGAACCCACATGTCTTGTCCTTAGAAGATACTCTGCAAGGTAAAGCCAAGTACACCACAATTTGCAGTTAGTTAAATTTCCAAAATTAGTTAAATTTTAAATTCTCTCTGGATAAGCTCCAGAGTTATTAGGTAAATTCTGTATATTGGGCTTTTTTGTTTGTTTGTTTGAGCTCTATCTGCTATATTTCAGAAGGAATAATGATGTACTTATATTGGAGCTTCAGTTAATGTCACTCATTAGTGTTTATGAACTTGGTTGTTCAGATAAAAGTTTGATTTGAAGGTAGATGTTAAGGATCAAAATGGTTCAGATGCCTTGTAGGAGACCTATATTGTTTTGTGGAAAGTTGATTTTTTTCCCCAAGGAATGTAGAGAATTCTAATCTAGCAACAAGGCTGCTCTGCTGAGGGATCTCATCTGAAGATATGATTCTGCTGGAATGCAGACATGCTTTGAATTACAGTACCATCTGCCTATAACATAGGCATGCAACTAGTTCATACCTTTCATCTCTAACAATGAAGATATGGTTAGTTTGTAGAAGGAAGCAGCCATGTTTGAAAGTGACATCTCATTGAGCGGCAGACAAAGTGATGACCAGATATTGAACAGAATGAGTCAGAGACAGGATAAACCCAACTTACAGGAGAATCTCACAGGAAAGAGGGGCTGCTGAAGAAGAGGGAAGGAAGGAGGGAGGGAGGGAGAAAGGGAAGGAGAAAGAGAGAGAGAGAGAGGGGTGGGTGGTGATGAGAACAGAAAGAAAATGAGACAGAGAATGAGAAAGAGCTAGATTAGAACATATTACCAATATAAGTATGGGGTCAGACAAAGCAATTCACTTTGAAGCTGAGAGAAGCCGGATTGAATCAGTTAGTTTGGAAGACTACATCATATGGAGGCTAGAAGTCTCCAGGCTTCAGCCTAGGGATAGCTTGAACAGAGAAGGAAATTCTCTGGGTTCAGCCCAAGGCGTGTATTCCCACAGTTTGGGTACAGCTCTCTTCTTATCCCTTCATCTGAGAAAATAAAAGGGACAATTACAAAGAATCAAAAGTTCTGTCAAATATGTTGGAGCTGTTGGTTAAGTGCATGAGAAAATATAGTTTAAACATAATTCAAAAATTTGATGTGGTTTATGTTAAGTCATTATTAGATAAAGGAATGAATGAATGATTTTCCTCTTTCACATTAACATGTTCATTGATATTGCTCTTATTCTGATCTTCTTTATGCAGCCATTTCTAAGAGTAGCTGTGTCATAGCTGAACTCCCCATATTCTGGTTGTTCAATCCTTCTGCACTTTTTCAGAAAATCAAACTGGTGACAATGCAGTGACCAACAGATTGTGGGGAGCTCAACCCCAACTGATAAATGTACATCACGGCTCCTGCATCTATGGCTTAGACCCCTAATCTAAGGTGCTATGCCTCAACCCTAAAGAAGACTATAGATTCTACATGCTTATAGTCTCTGGGAAGTAGCCAGAATTTTGAAAGTACTTTTTGTATGCAGTATATGAACAAATGCATTTCCTTTTTTTTCTTTGCGAGATTCAAAACAAAGTTTAATATTTTTTAATTGGATGTTTTATTTACATTTCATATGTTTTCCCCTTATCCCATCCCCCACCCACCCAGGAAAACTCAATCCCCTCACCCCTCCTCCTTCTTCTCTCTGGATGTAACCTCTATCTACCCCCCTACTTCCACCTCCTCACCCTCAAAATTCCCACCCCCGGGGCATCCAGCCTTCATGAGGTCAAGGTTCCCTTCTTCCACCTATGCCCAGCAGGGCCATCCACTCTTACATATTCAGCTGAAGCCCTGGATCCCTCCCTAAGTGCTCCCAGGCTGGTGGTTTAGACATTGGGATCTGTGGTTGGTTGATATTGTTGTTCTCCTCATGGGGCAACAAACCCTTTCAGCTCCTTCAGTCTTCACTCTAACTACTCCATTGAGAACCCCATGATCAGTTCAATGGCTAGTTGTAAGCATCTGCCTCTGAATATGTCAGACTCTTGAAGACATCTGAGGAGACATCGATATCAGGATCTTATCAGCATGCACTTCCTGACTTCCACATCAGCATCTACCTTTGGTGACTGCACATGGGATAGATACTCAGGTGGAGTGGTCTTCAGACGGCCCCTCCTTCAGTTTCTGTCCCTCACTTTGTCTCCATATTTGCTCCCTTGAATATTTTGTTGCTGACCGAATCACCCTCACTTGGTCTTCCTTCTTTATGAGCTTCATGTGGCCTGTGAGTTGCATTTTGGGCATTTCAAGGTTCTGGGCTAATATCCAATAATCAGTGAGTGAATACCATGTGTGTTCTTTTGTGATTGGCTTACCTCACTCAGGATGATAATTTCTAGTTCCATCCATTTACCTAGGAACCTCTCGAATTCATTGTTTTTAATAGCTGAGTAATACTCCATTGTGTAAATATACCACATTTTTTGAATCCATTCCTCAGTTGAAGGACATCTTGGTTTTTTCCAGCTCCTGACTACTATAAATAAAGCTGCTATGAACATAGTTGTGCATATGTCCTTGTTATATGTTCGAGCATCTTCTGGGTATATGCCTAGGAGTGGTATAGCTGGATCCTCAGGTAATGCTATGTCCAATTTTCTGAGGAACCACCACACTGATTTCCAAAGTGGTTGCACCATCTTGCAGTCCCACCAACAATGGAGGAGTGTTCCTTTTTCTCAACACCCTCACCAGCATCTACTATAACCTGAGTTTTTAATCTTAGCCATTCTGACTTGTGTGAGATGGAATCTCAGGGTTGTTTTGATTTGCATTTCCCTGACGACTAAGGATGCTGAACATTTCTTTAGATGCTTCTCGGCCATTCGAGTTTCTTCCGTTGAAAATTCTTTGTTAAGCTCTACACCCCATTTTTTATTAGGGTAATTTTGTTGTCTGGAGTCTAATTTCTTGAGTTCTTTGTATATATCGGATATAAGCCCTCTATCAGATGAAGGATTGGTAAAGATCTTTTCCCAATTTGTTGGTTGTCGTTTTGTCCTATTGACAGTGTCCTTTGCCTTACAGAAACTTTGCAATTTTATGAAGTCCCATTAGTCAATTCTTGATCTTAGAGCATATGCCATTGGTGTTCTGTTCAGGAACTTTTTCCCTGTGCCCAAGTATTCGAGGTTCTTCCCCACCTTCTCTTCTATTAGTTTCAGTGTATCTGGTTTTATGTGGAGGTCCTTTATCCATTTAGACTTGAGTTTTGTACAAGGGGATAAGAATGGATCAATTTGCATTCTTCTACATGTTGTCCTCCAGATGAACCAGCACCATTTGTTGAAAATGCTGTCCTTTTTCCACTGGACAGTTTTAGATCCTTTGTCAAAGATCAAGTGACCATAGGAGTGTGGGTTCATTTCTGGGTCTTCAATTCTATTCCATTGATCTTCCTGCTTGTCTCTGTACCAATACCAGGTAGTTTTTTATCACTATTGCTCTGTAGTATAGCTTGAGGTCAGGGATGGTGATTCCTCCAGAAGTTCTTTTATTCTTGAGAATAGTTTTTTCTATCCTGGGTTTTTTGTTATTCCATATCAATTTGAGAATTTCTTTTTCTAACTCTGAGAAGAATTGAGTTGGGATTTTAATGGGGATTGCATTGAATCTGTAGATTGCTTTTGGCAGGATGGCCATTTTTATTATATTAATCCTGCCAATCCATTAGCATGGGAGATCTTTCCATCTACTGAGATCTTCTTCAATTTCTTTCTTCAGAGGCTTGAAGTTCTTGTCATACAGGTCTTTCACTTGCTTGGTTAGATTCACACCAAGGTATTTTATATTATTTGCAACTATTGTGAAGGGTGTCATTTCCCTAATTTCTTTTCCAGTTTGTTTATCTTTCATGTAGAGGAAGGCTACTGATTTGTTTGAGTTGATTTTATAACCAGCCACTTTGCAGAAGTTGTTTATCAGGTTTAGGAGTTCTCTGGTGGAAGTTTGGGAGTCACTTAAGTATACTATCATATCATCTGCAAATAATGATATGTTGACTTCTTCCTTTCCTATTTGTATCCCTTTGACTTCTTTTTGTTGTCTAATTGCTCTGGCTAGGACTTCCAGTACTATATTGAATAGGTAGGGGGAGAGTGGGCAGCCTTGTCTAGTCCCTGATGTTAGTGGGATTGTTTCAAGTTTCTCTCCATTTAGCTTGATGTTGGCTACTGGTTTGTTGTAAATTGCTTTTACTATGTTTAGGTAGGGGCCTTGAATTCCTGATCTTTCCAAGACTTTTATCATGAAGGGATGTTGAATTTTGTCAAATGCTTTCTCAGCATCTAGTGAGATGATCATGTGGTTTTTTTCTTTAAGTTTGTTTATATAGTGGATTACATTGATGGATTTCCGAATATTGAACCATCCCTGCATTCCTGGGATAAAACCTACTTGATCATGATGGATGATTGTTTTGATGTGTTCTTGGATTTGGTTTGCTAGAATTTTATTGAGTATTTTTGCATCGATATTCATAAGGGAGATTGTTCTGAAGTTCTCTTTCTTTGTTGGGTCTTGTGAGGTTTGGGTATGAGTGTAATTGTAGTTTCATAGAACTAATTGGGTAGTGTTCCTTCTGTTTCAGTTTTGTGGAATAGTTTGAAGAGAATTGGTATCAGGTCTTCCTTAAAGGTCTGATAGAATTCTGCACTAAAACCATCTGGTGCTGAGCTTTTTTTGGTGGGGAGACTTTTAATGATGCTGCTATTTCCTTAGGGGTTGTCAGACTGTTTAGATGGCTTATCTACTCCTGATTTAATTTTGGTACCTGGTATCTGTCTAGGAAGTTGTCCATTTCATCCAGGTTTTCCAGTTTTGTTAAGTATACACCTTTGTAGTAAGATCTGATGAGTTTTTTAATTTCTTCAGTTTCTGTTGTTATGTCTCCCTTTTCAGTTCTGATATTATTAATTTGGATACTGTCTCTGTGCCCTCTGGTTAATCTGGCTAACGGTTTATCTATCTTGTTGTTTTTCTCAAAGAACCAGCTCCTGGTTTGGTTGATATTTTTGTATTGTTCTTTCTGTTTCTATTTGTTTGATTTCAGTGCTGAGTTTGATTATTTCCTGCCTTCTACTCCTCCTGGGTGTATTTGAATCTTTTTGTTCTAGAGCTTTTAGTCGTGCAGTCAAGTTGTTAGTGTGTGCCCTTTCCAGTTTCTTTTTGAAGGCACTTAGAGCTATGAGTTTTCCTTTTAGCACTGCCTTCATGGAGTCCCACAAGTTTTGGTATGATGTGTCCTCATTTTCATTGAATTCTAAAAAGTCTTTAATTTCTTTCTTTATTTCTTCCTTGACCAAGTCATCATTGAGTAGAGAGTTGTTCAGTTTCCATGTGCATGTGGGTTTTCCATTGGTTTTGTCATTATTAAAGACCAGTCTTAGTCCGTGGTGATCTGGTAAGATGCAAGGGATTATTTCAATCTTTTTGTATCTGTAGAGGGTTGTTTTGTGACCAATTATATGGTCCATTTTGGAGAAGGTACCATTAGGTTCTGAGAAAAGGGTATATTCTTTTGTTTTAGGATGAAATGTTCTATAGATATCTGTTAAGTCCATTTGGTTCATAACTTCTGTTAATGTCAAAGTGTCTTGGTTTAGTTTCTGTTTCCACGATCTGTCCATTGCTGAGAGTGGGTTGTTGAAATCCCCCACTATTATTGTATGAGGTGTTATGTGTGTTTTGAGCTTTAGTAAAGTTTCTTTTATGTATGTAGGTGCCCTTGCATTTGGAGCATAGATGTTCAGAATTGAGAGTTCACCTTGGTAGATTTTTCCTTTGATGAGTATGAAGTGTCCTTCCTTATCTTTTTCGATTAATTTTGGATGAAAGTCGATTTTATTTGATATTAGAATGGCTACTCCAGCTTGTTTCTTGGGACCATTGGCTTGGAAAATTGTTTTCCACCCTTTTATTCTGAGGTAGTCTCTGTCTTTGTCACTGAGGTGTGTTTCCCGTATGCAGCAAAATTCTGGGTCTTGTTTGTGTGTCCAGTCTGATAGTCTCCGTCTTTTTATTGGGGAATTGAGACCATTGATGTTAAGAGATATTAAGGAAAAATGATTGTGGATTCCTGTTATTTTTGTTATTAGGGGTAGAATTATGTTTGTATAGTTATCTTCTTTTGGGGTTGTTGGAAGATTACTTCCTTGCGTTTTCTAGGTTGTAGTTTCCCTCCTTGTGTTGGCATTTTCCATCAGTTATCCTTTGAAGTGCTGGGTTTGTGAGAAGATACTGTGCAAATTTGGTTTTGTCATGGAATATCTTGGTTTCACCATCTATAGTGATTGAGAGTTTTGCTGGGTATAGTAATCTGGGCTGGCAATTGTGTTCTCTTAGGGTTTGTATGATGTCAGTCCAGGCTCTTCTGGCTTTTATAGTCTGTGGTGAGAAGTCTGGTGTAATTCTTATAGGTCTTCCTCTATATGTTACTTGACCTTTTTCCCTTACTGCTTTTAGTATTTTTTCTTTGTTTTGTGCATCTGATGTTTTGATTATTATGTGACGGGAGGTATTTCTTTTCTGGTCTAGTCTATTTGGTGTTCTGTAGGCTTCGTGTATGTTTATGGGCATCTTGTTCTTTAGGTTAGGGAAGTTTTCCTTAATAATTTTGTTGAAGATATTTACTGGCCCTTTAAGTTGGGAATCTTCATTCTCATCTATACCTATTATCCTTAGGTTTGGTCTTCTCATTGTGTCCTAGATTTCCTGGATGTTTTGGGTTAGGAGTTTTTTGCATTTTGCATTTTCTTTGACAACTGTGTCAATATTTTCCACTGTATCTTCTGCATTTGAGATTCTCTCTTCTATCTCTTGTATTCGGTTGGTGATGCTTGCATCTATGACTCCTGACCTCTTTCTTAGGTTTTCTATCTCCATGGTTGTCTCCCTTTGAACTTTCTTTATTGTTTCTATTTCCAGTTTCAGATCCTGAATGTTTTTGTTTAATTCCTTCTTTGTGTTTTCTTGCAGTTCTTTAAGGGATTTCTGTGATTCCTCTTTAAGGGCTTCTAGCTGTTTACTTGTACTCTCCTGTATTTCTTTAAGGGAGTTACTTAATT
>NW_021604636.1:777498-787863 GCF_004785775.1 Grammomys surdaster | reverse complement strand
CATGAGAAGTGATTTTAATTCTGAATCCTGCTTTTCAGGTGTGATGGAGTGTTCAGGGCTTGCTATATTGGGAGAACTGGGTACTGATGATGCCAAGAAACTTTGGTTTCTGTTGCTTATGTTCTTGCGCTTGCCTTTTGCCATCTGGTTAACTCTAGTGTTACCTGCCCTCACTGTGTAAGACTGGAGTCTGTATTTCCAGTTATCTTGCTTGTTGCAGAGCTCCTCAGAGTCCAGATGTCTCTGTGGTCTTATGCTCCTATTCTCCTGGGTGGAAGAACTCCTGGGACTCAGGCCACCTCTGGATCTGGAAATCCTTCTGCTCTGAGTGCAGTGGCTCCTCAGCTGCTCTGAGTGCAGTGGCTCCTCGATGACTCAGGATTCAGTATCTCCACAGGACAGGAGCAGACCGACTCTTTGTCTGCCCCAGCCCAAAGGACTAGGCAGGGGCGGAAGGGAAGTGGAATTCCGGAGGGGTGGGGTTTGGGTAGCTGCTGTGTCCTGAATGTCCCTGGCTTCCAGATGTATCTCTGGGGCTTAGGGAGTGAGATGGAGTTCTTACCGGCTGCTCTGAGTGCAGTGGCTCTTCTAGGATGACTCAGAATTCAGTATCTCAACAGGACTGGAGCAGACCGATTCTGTGTTTGTCCCTGCCCAAAGGACCAGGCAGGGGCCACAAATGCATTTTCTTAGTTTAAACTAAGTACATTAGTAGTCTTGTGGAATTAATTTAGTTTTATAACATATAATTAATATAGTGACTAAAATTCCATTTAAAGACCATTATGACTTTCTATTATTTAGTTTTGTATTCTTCATCTAAAAATTAACCCCACCAATTCATTCTTTATATTAATTCAGTAACCCTGAGTATGTATACTTCATTTAATAATATTTTATTCTCAACTGGAAGATTTATGTAAAGCAAAATTTGACAGAAGTATTTTAACTTGTATATATAAAAAAATCAAACACAAATTATTGCCATTACAACTCAATTTAAGAACATCTAACCAGCAATGTAATTATAGCAACTTTAGTACAAAAATACAGTTAGATGCAATATATCAGTACATTCTGAGAATATTATAATGAAATAAACTTTAGTTTACTTGTGACATTACCTCAAAATAAATTATACAAATTCCAAAATTTAACATGATGATATGAAATGGTAAACAATTTGATCTATTGACAAATATATTAATTATTACATTAATTTTTCCAGTATACTGTTACATAAACACTTCATAGTTATAACTATTGCAAACATCTGCAAAATTATGGTAAAATAAATTAATTTGTATAGAATTACATTAGTGACAAATGAAAAATAAAATTATTTTTTATTTTAAAATGTGGATCAGTATTAATAGTTATTTTCCATATAAATCTCTGTACAAACTTATTTCTTGTAAGATGAACCAACACTTCTTCCCCATTTCCTTATGTGCTGCTTCCCATAAGACCAGCAGAGGGCACCAAAGCATAGACCTTGACACCTTCTTTAAGGGCAAACAGGGAGAATGAATATTCGAATAATCTGATCCAGTTAGAGTGGGGTTTGTGTGGCAGGTTCTTTTGTACAGGATGCTTTAGATTAAATGCAGAGATTCTGAGAAGCTGAAGAAACTCTATCTTAGTCTACCCAGTCTGAGGAGTCTCCACTGTTAAGCTTTATGATGATGGCATGTGTAGAGAAAAAGATCACTTAGGGTCCTCTTACAGTGAAAAGACAGTCTATTGAGTAAACAGTCTGAAATTTAAACTGAGTTTCTAAAAGTAACATGAAGGATATATTTCTATTTCTATGAAGGACACAGGCATGTTTTGTTTTATTTTAATTTGGGGATGTGCTCAAGTTATTGCTATGAAAGACTCATGATCCTCTGCCTCCTGAGTGATGGGATTATAAAAAAAAAATGGAAGTCATGCTTAACAAGCAATGCAAATAGGACAATCTGTGTCTTGAGTCAATCTTCCTTCCTCTTTCCCTCCCTCCCTTCTTTCCTTCCTTCTTCTTTCCTTCTTTCCTTTCTCTCTTTCTTTCTTTCTTTCTTTCTCTCTTTATTCCTTCCTTTCTGCCTTTCTTCCTTTCTTTCCTTTCTTTTCTTTCTTTTGTTAAGACTTCTCTGCTTCTTCTCAATGTCTTCACCCTTTATCTATTGTCATCACAAAGACTAACCAATCTAAATCCTATCACTGTGCCTTTCTATCAAAGTTAAATTGGGCCAATCTCAGAAGATTCTAGTGTTCGCCTGGTGAAGCTATGTGAGTTTGCTCTGTGTAACAAAGAGAATCAATCAATAAAAGATGATCAACAAAGTCAGGAGTGTTGTTTTTTTGGAGGAGATATTGCACTGAATTGTACATGCAGCATCCACTGCTGCCAATATTTTTCTACTCCTCTAACTTATAAAATGTTCATTATCTTAAGTTTGACAGTTGTAATAAGCTGAAAAGGTAACAGGCAGAAGAAATGAGACTGAGTTTTTTCCTGTCATTGGTACAAACAGCTTCACTGTGTGTCTAAAACAGAAAATCAAGTAAAGGCAACTTTAGGAAAGTTCTCTTATCAGACCACAGGGCTAACGAAAAGTCTAGTTATGAGACAATTTCTTTGCACGTGGAAAACTTTATAGTCTTCATCTAGTGAGAGCTTGTGATGTCTGCTAGGAAATTTGGTAGACAAAGAACAACATGATGTTTTCTCACCAACAACAGCTTTATTAACCTCCTGGTGTTTGGCTCAGAGGGTTTTGATTATGATCCTGCTGACAACAGCCACCATCTGAGTAATGTTTAGACTCAAGCCAGAAAAGGCTGCAGGCAGGGAGGGTTTGTACTGCTGAGGAAACAGCCTGAGAATTAGCAAGAGAAAGCCTGGTGTATTCTCCTCTGTTGTCTACTGGTGATGTTACCTAACTAAACAAATACCTAGTGACTTTCTGCTATGGGATACATAATGAACTAATTATCTCAGGTACATAGGGGGATGCAGTAGAGGATTTATCTGCCCTTCTGAAGCCTTGTTGTGGAGAGAAGGCTTACACAACACGATTTAAATGCTGAATTGAAGTGACTTCAGTCAGAAAGCAAGGGCAGTTTAGATAGTAAATTATTCTGCTTAATGTCTATGACAGAAAGGAAAATTCCTCAGGCATAGACACACATGGGATAAATGTTCTACCTTGCTGTCTGTTGCAATTTACATATCTCAAGCTGGTAAAATAAGAACACTTGTCCCTTGGCACATACTCATGCATTCTGATAAGTAGGATTTTCTACTTTGCTCTTTTGAAAATAAGGTAATCTGGATGTTGTGGGATGAAGTGATTAGTCTGGGCCAAATGTGTGTTAGGAGTTAGAAATGGTATTTGGATAAACACAGCATTTTTATTATTACTATTATTTTTGTCCACTAAAGAGTTGTGTGAGTAACTTAGCAAATCCTTAGTTAAAACTATAGGAATAGTTCTATTAGATACCGCTAAATGCTAGAGGAAAAGAAACAGAGAATGTCAAAGGCTAACTAGGCTTTCTGTACTGGCCTAACTGAAGTAACACAACTTAGCCACTGTAACTGAGAAAATGATAAAGCAAAGCATCTTTACAGTGATCATTTTTCCCCTGAGGCTGAAACTATTCTAATTCTGTCATTTTCACACTTGAATATGCAAGTTTTCCTAAGAACATCAAGTCTTGTAATGTTCTTAGTGACCTATGAAATAGTTTTGATTGAGAAATGTTAACTGTCCAGCATTGCAGAATCCCCTCTCATGGAAAACTTTGACCTTCCTGCAAAGTTCTAGTTTCTGACTCAGGTTGGAATTCTAAAATGTGGTTTAAGTCTTACACAAGACTGCAGCTTCGGTTTCCAGATGATACCAAAAGGAAATACTAATCTCTTAAGCTCCACCAAGACATGGTATGCTAGTCCTTCATAATACCTGCTTCCCTTGAGATCTGTGAGATGCTCTGGGCCAGAAGGCTAAAGATAGGTGCTCCAATGCTATAAAGAATATTGGGGAATGTCCAAGTGGTCAGCTGTCTCCATCATTTCTGTAATTTTTGGCAGCTGTATTCCTGATCTCCCTTTATACTCAAATAATATTTATTCCTTCTCTTGTCTCTGATGGAGTTGAAGAATAAATAGACATAGTCTTAATATAGCTTAAATTGTTTAGAATTTAAAATGATATTCTAAGAAGATGTTTTTAGTTTAATAATATAGATTAGAACAGAAAATTATTTAGATATGGAAATCTAAACTAACCAAGTTAAGATAGATGATAAAATAATTTTTCTAAGTTGCCAATATAAATGGATTGAACATTATAAATGTATATCCTACCTTATAGTTTTCAAAATTGTTATAATTGTATTCAATTTATATCTGAGAGGAAAAAAAGCCTATTATTCAACTAAAAACGGGAATTGCTGAGGTTTGGTTTTTGCTATGTATTGCAATGCTAAATACTGCCCCCCAAGACAGTCCTGGTTGACAAGAGACTCTGCATGTAGACCTAAGTGGCACCATATGACCTTGCTCCCCAAGTTATCTCTGATTGATGAATAAAAAGGTTACAGCCTATAGCTGAACAGAGTTCAGATAGGCAGTGTTTGGAGTTCCTGGGGTCCTTGAGGTCTGAGGAGAACCATGAGGGAGAGAGGGAGAGGTGGAAAGAAGGAAAACACCATGGGTTAGGTGAGTCAGGAAAATATAGCCATGAGGGCTAGCTAATTGAAGTTAAGAACAACCCAGAACATGGAAAAGTATGACTTGGGATTATGGATGAGAAAATAGATTTTAATGATGTAGAAGGTAGATATCTGCCCGGCTCTAGTGCTAGCTAAGACTTATTATGAAAAATAAAAGTTATGTTTCTTTTATCTGGGAGAAGAAAGTGGCAGGCTATGACACAGTGAACATGACAAGGTCTTGGATACCTGAGAACTGTGGCCTGTATGAGAAGAGTAGCTGAGTCAAAGGAACCCTCAGGGAGCCAGCCAATGCCAAGGAAGACCATTGAAATTCACAGAGGATGTGAAGTTTCCCTGGAAAGACTTGGTTACCTAAAATGGTGACAGCCTTCTGCAAATCCTTATAGTAGTTTTGAATTGCCTCAAGAGGCATGTCTAGGTTAGAACAGGATTGTCCCATGAGAAAAAGATGCCAAAACACCAAAACCAAGCAAACAAAACAAAAATTAAAACAACAAACAAACAAACAAACAAACAAAATACCCAAAGCTTAAGTGGAAGACAAATACAAAACCGAATTTCAAAGACAGACACAATGTTGTTAGAGTCTTGCCTAAATCTGAAGGGATAGATTGTAACCCAACCCTTTCGCCAAGAGAATGGGGAGTAGAGCTTTCCTATCTCCTGATTTGAAGAGCAATGATGTGTCCAGCTTCTCTTTTCTTAGTCACCAGAAGCCTAGACCTATACCAGAAACAAGGTATAACAGGATATAACATAACAGGATATGTGGTCAATTTGACCCTGTTCTGAGCCTAGTGATTTTTCTGTGTCAGCAATCAAGCTATATTCACTGTCTGCAATAATAAAGTGGCTGGCAGGCATGAGACAAAATGGCTACAGTCATGCCATGAAAGCAGGCTACAACAGTAGCAAAAGAAGTCAACTGCTTTTCTACTCAACTTAAAATCCTAGAGTATAAGGAAGTGATAGTCCCAATGATTAGGACACCAGAGACTTAAAAACTGAAAAGTTCCTGTCAGAACCCTGATGAGTCATCTAATAAAGCTGTGAAAGTCAAGAAATGGAGACCTCGGGATGAAGGAGATGCCATGACTATGAACATTGTCTGAGAAAACCTGTAGGCGTGGAGTGATGGATGCCTAAGAAAGAGGTTATGCATGTTTTGGAGCTGGAGGAGTAGTCGAGTTCTTTAAGATTTTGGAACCCAGATGATTCCATCACTAGCTCCAGATGCCTAACAGGAACCTTCAGCATCTGGTGTTTGTTCTATTGTTTCCTTCCTGTCTTTGTCTGATTTTTTTCTTGCTATTCCCTTTAAAATAGGAATATTTATTGTTTGACTTAAGATAGGAATATTTAATAAAAATAATAAATAAACTAGGAGTATTTTATTAAAGCATTTGCTTTTCTCTTATAACGCTCACATTTAAGGTATTGTTTTGATTTCAGAAGAAACATGGAGTTTTTCATTTTAAGCATTGTCAGAAACCTTAGATTATTTGGGCTCTTTTGAAATTAGACTGAACGTATTTTTGTGTTACTAGAAGACATAACGTTATAGGGAAAATGAGTGGGAGGTTATTGTAAAATGATGATTTGAGTTCCCAGTTCACAAGAGATGGAGTTGTGATAGTTAATGTTAATTGACAATTTGAAAGGATCTGGAATCGCCTAGGAGACAAACCTCCACGCACTCTTCTAAGGCATGAGTTAGATGAACTTTGCCTCTGGACACAGTTATGGGGAATTTTCCTGATTAGTTCAATTGATGTGGGAAGATTTACCTTAAAAACGGGTGGCATTACTTCCTGGCTACATCCAAATTTAATCATGATATGCAATATTTTTATTGTGCTACTAGATTTGATTCACTGAGACATTGAAACTTTTATTTCACTATTGTGAAAGATGAAAAGATAATACATATTAATTCTTGTTGCATTGAACATGTGCAAGGCAATTGTTACCTGAGCTGCATAGATCTGTGGTATGTACTGGTCCTTTTAGATATTGTGTGATCATGATAGGATTGCCACAGGTAGTAAACAGAAATCTAGTACCTAGTCTAGAGTTGGATGATCACATTATTATGATGTGGGGCCTTTAAGATTTCTAGAAAATACCATTGAATTTTATAATTTTATTACTCATTTCTTCAAAATAGACCATTGCTAATCAGGTCCAGAGGTTTTTGAACTTTTTGTTTTTAAAGGAGTCATGGAGCATGCTGTTTCTGCAGGTCTCAGTTGTAACTGTGGATAGTATGTTCTTACATGTTCTAGATTGGACGTTCTATATTCTTTGGAATGTTCCTTCTCCAAAAGGTCATCTATTTTAGAAACTCATAGCTCCTGTGGGTAAAGAGGATGTTGAAAAAATATTTAATAAATTCTGGCACTGTTCCTTCCCACCTTTGACCATTTACGGTCACAAATGAAAGACATACATACATACAGACAGACAGATAGACACACACACACACACACACACACACACACCCTCTATATTTTAATATGCCCTAAGCAGCACAATAGCTGGGCAACTACATACCATCCATGCTGTTATATTCTACCTCCTACTGATGACTTCAAGTTACTACTTACTAATTTTTATGTTCTATCTTGATTGCTCTTAACTCCAACTAGTCAGCCCTCTGGGCCATGTTCTCTTGGGCCAAAGCTCAGGGAGCACTCCTTGGTTCTCTATCCCATGGTGACTCTGTTTCTACCTCTTCATTGTCCCAAGCCTTGGAAATCTAAACCCAGTCTGTCTCTTTTCCCCAACTATTAGCGGCTGGAATCTTTATTTACCAATTAGAATTAATGAGGGCAGATGCCCAGAAGCTACTTGGAGACTCTTGGGGGCCAGCACTTAGCATAACAACAAACAGCAAAAGACAAAACCTCAAGAGGACACAAGTATCTGGCAGAGTTGGGGATAATATCTGTAGCCCAATATTTGTGGACAGGCTAGATTGAGAGGGTCCAAGATGGACTGAAAAGCTTAAACACACACAGATACACACAAACACACATGTACAAAGAATGGCAAATGCAGGCTAAGTCCTAACATGAAACCTGCTCATCTGTAAGAATTATAGGTGGCTAACTATGGCAAAGTGGGACTGATGCTTGGCCAATCACAGCAATCATTTGCTTCATGCCTCTGTAGTCCCTGAGCAAGCTACAAACACTAATGTGACAGCAGAAGATAAGCATCAGACTTCTTACATACACTACTGCTTCTGAATCATGTTTCCTCATGCCACAGGTGTGTGTGTGTGTGTGTGTGTTCCTGTGTTTTCCTAATGATGTAATTTAATAATCACCATAGCAGAAGTAGACTCTGTCAGACATTTGTATGTTACCCAGAATATGATGGAGCAAATGAGGAATTACATAACTGCTATAATTCTTGTCTGAATATATTTATTCCAGTGAACTTGAGAGCAATTGAACAGACTTCAGATTGCTGGAGTAAATGCCTAAATGACATATTATCTTAGTCATTTGTTGTATTCACATCTCGGCCATTCTAGTGACACATTTCTCAGCTAAAACTCTTCAACAAAGTGAGCAGATAACATGTGGTTTCTTTTTAAAATTCTTATTTATTTTTGTGTCCATGTATGTATGTATACCACAAGAATATTTGGTGCCCATAGAGGCCGGAAGAGAGTGTTAGGCCTCCTGGAACTGAAATTATTATGGTTGTGAGCTATTATGTCTAACTGTGAGTCCAACACATTTTAGGCAGCATTTATTTTTTAAAAAACATGGCTTATTTAAATCAGCATTTAGTTAAATATACTCCTTGACTTAAAACAGTTCACTTATTCTATGTTAAAAATGTCAGAAGTTTCAAAGGTATTTAATACGCTAGACATAGTACAAGTCATAAGTTAGCCGTACAGTTAACTGTGGATTATGAAATACTCATGCATGCAAGTCTCATGATGACTAAGAACTGAAAAGTCTCATGATGCTGTTTAGCATCACAATAAAACATCATACTTTCTATCAGTAGCCCAGGGAAAATATAAATTCAAAGTAGAGTTGCTACTTAACATATATTTCTTTTGCACCATTATAAAGTCACAATATTATATGCTTGATGATCACAAAGTAAGGCTCATGTGTATTCATTTTCTTTAATCAAAATAGATCTTATAAATTTAATCACTGAGTATTTGGAAAAGTGGTTATAGTATTTGGTTACTGGAATGTTAAGATTATTAATTGTCTTCAGATGGTCTTAACAAAGCATTTGGAAAGTGCAGAGAACACTTAAACATACTTGATCTCCCTCTCAGAAGAACTAGTATTTGGTGTCTCTACTTCTTGTTTTTTTCCCCAGTCAATTCACGTGCATCCACAGAGGAATCCACTTCATTTTAAGATGATGTCTTCAAAGCAAAGGATTTGAAAAATGAACTTAAATGAAAAATTTGGAGAAGCTATGCATTGACAATAAATTTATCTACAACATTAAAAAAGTCTGACATTAAACATTACAAGGACTTATGGTTCACTGAGCTTTGGGATACGATTTAGGTGTTGTATTGCATTATTATGTATAAATAATTCACTTTGGGGAAGAGAACATAAAATGTGATAGATTGGCAATCCAACAATCATTTGCATTTGAGAGCTAATGTATTTGCACACTTATGTATGTTCCTTTTGAAAAAGTTGGAGGAAGTGAGCCTTAGGACTCACTTTACAAAAAGGAACAAGGTGTTTCCACCTTGTCCTCCTGTGGCTTGGGGGATCAACACACAAGCATAGTTTCTATACAGTACAAATTTTAAGTTTTATAGCCACTGGAAAAGACGATACTTTGTAAAATCTCTGCAAGCAGTGAGGTATTTATTCCGAATAAGACTCCAGGGAATAATCTTTTAAGAGATGCACTCCCTTCTGCCCCTGCCTGGTCCTCTGGGCTGGAGCAGACACAGAGTCGGTCTGCTCCTGTCCTGTGGAGAAACTGAATCCTGAGTCATCCAGGAGCCACTGCACTCAGAGCAGCTGGTAAGAACTCCATCTCACTCCCTAAACCCCAGAGATAGATCAGGGAGCCAGGGACATCCAGGGCACAGCAGCTACCCAAACCCCGCCCCTCCGGAATTCCACTTCCCTTCTGCCCCTGCCTGGTCCTCTGGGCTGGAGCAGACACAGAGTTGGTCTGCTCCTGTCCTGTGAGAAACTGAATCCTGAGTCATCCAGGAGCCACTGCACTCAGAGCAGCTGGAGCCACTGCACTCAGAGCAGCTGAAACTGAATCCTGAGTCATCGAGGACCCACTGCACTCAGAGCAGAAGGATTTCCAGATCCAAGAGGTGGCCTGAGTCCCAGGAGTTATTCCACCCAGGAGATTAGGAGCATAAGACCACAGAGACCTCTGGACTCTGAGGAGCTCTGCAATAAGCAAGATAACTGGAAATACAGACTCCAGTTTTACACAGTGAGGGCAGGTACCACTAGAGTTAACCAGATGGCAAAAGGCAAGCGCAAGAACATAAGCAACGGAAACCAAAGTTTCTTGGCATCATAAGTGCCCAGTTCTCCCAATATAGCAAGCCCTGAACACCCCATCACACCTGAAAAGCAGGATTCAGAATTAAAATCACTTCTCATG
>NW_021604636.1:718910-772498 GCF_004785775.1 Grammomys surdaster | reverse complement strand
AATTAAGTAACTCCCTTAAAGAAATACAGGAGAGTACAAGTAAACAGATAGAAGCCCTTAAAGAGGAATCACAGAAATCCCTTAAAGAAATGGAAGAAAACACAAAGAAGGAATTAAACAAAAACATTCAGGACCTGAAACTAGAAATAGAAACAATAAAGAAAGTTCAAAGGGAGACAACCATGGAGATAGAAAACCTAAGAAAGAGATCAGGAGTCACAGACGCAAGCATCACCAACCGAATACAAGAGATAGAAGAGAGAATCTCAAATGCAGAAGATACGGTGGAAAATATTGACACAGTTGTCAAAGAAAATGCAAAATGCAAAAAACTCCTAACTCAAAACATCCAGGAAATCCAGGACACAATGAGAAGACCAAACCTAAGGATAATAGGTATAGATGAGAATGAAGATTCCCAACTTAAAGGGCCAGTAAATATCTTCAACAAAATTATTGAGGAAAACTTCCCTAACCTAAAGAACAAGATGCCCATAAACATACAAGAAGCCTACAGAACACCAAATAGACTAGACCAGAAAAGAAATACCTCCCGTCACATAATAATCAAAACATCAGATGCACAAAACAAAGAAAAAATACTAAAAGAAGTAAGAAAAAAAGGTCAAGTAACATATAAAGGCAGACCTATAAGAATTACACCAGACTTCTCACCAGAGACTATAAAAGCCAGAAGAGCCTGGACTGACATCATACAGACACTAAGAGAACACAATTGCCAGCCCAGATTACTATACCCAGCAAAACTCTCAATCACTATAGATGGTGAAACCAAGATATTCCATGACAAAACCAAATTTGCAAAACATCTTCCCACAAACCCAGCACTTCAAAGGATAATTGATGGAAAATGCCAACACAAGGAGGGAAACTACAACCTAGGAAAAGCAAGTAAGTAATCTTCCAACAACCCCCAAAAAAGATACAAACATAACTTTACCTCTAATAACAAAAATAACAGGAAGCAACAATCATTTTTCCTTAATATCTCTTAACATCAATGGTCTCAATTCCCCAATAAAAAGACGCAGACTATCAGACTGGATACACAAACAAGACCCAGAATTTTGCTGCATACAAGAAACGCACCTCAGTGACAAAGACAGACACTACCTCAGAATAAAAGGGTGGAAAACAATTTTCCAAGCCAATGGTCCCAAGAAACAAGCTGGAGTAGCCATTCTAATATCAAATAAAATCGACTTTCATCCAAAATTAATCGAAAAAGATAAGGAAGGACACTTCATACTCATCAAAGGAAAAATCTACCAAGGTGAACTCTCAATTCTGAACATCTATGCTCCAAATGCAAGGGCACCTACATACATAAAAGAAACTTTACTAAAGCTCAAAACACACATTACACCTCACACAATAATAGTGGGGGATTTCAACACCCCACTGTCAGCAATGGACAGATCATGGAAACAGAAACTAAACAGAGACACTTTGAAATTAACAGAAGTTATGAACCAAATGGACTTAACAGACATCTATAGAACATTTCATCCTAAAACAAAAGAATATACCCTTTTCTCAGCACCTCATGGTACCTTCTCCAAAATAGACCATATAATTGGTCACAAAACAAGCCTCTACAGATACAAAAAGATTGAAATAATCCCTTGCATCTTATCAGATCACCACGGACTAAAACTGGTCTTTAATAATGACAAAAACAATGGAAATCCCACATGCACATGGAAACTGAACAACTCTCTGCTCAATGATGACTTGGTCAAGGAAGAAATAAAGAAAGAAATAAAAGACTTTTTAGAATTCAATGAAAATGAGGACACATCATACCAAAACTTGTGGGACTCCATGAAGGCAGTGCTAAGAGGAAAGCTCATAGCTCTAAGTGCCTACAAAAAGAAACTGGAAAGAGCACACACTAACAAGTTGACTGCACAACTAAAAGCTCTAGAACAAAAAGAAGCAAATACACCCAGGAGGAGTAGAAGGCAGGAAATAATCAAACTCAGGGCTGAAATCAACCAAATAGAAACAGAAAGAACAATACAAAATATCAATAAAACCAGGAGTTGGTTCTTTGAGAAAATCAACAAGATAGATAAACCCTTAGCCAGATTAACCAGAGGGCACAGAGACAGTATCCAAATTAATAAAATCAGAACTGAAAAGGGAGACATAACAACAGAAACTGAAGAAATTCAAAAAATCATCAGATCCTACTACAAAGGCCTATACTCAACAAAACTGGAAAACCTGGATGAAATGGACAATTTCCTAGACAGATACCAGGTACCGAAGTTAAACCAGGAGCAGATAAACCATCTAAATAGTCCCATAACCCCTCAGGAGATAGCAGCAGTCATCAAAAGCCTCCCCACTAAAAAAAGCCCAGGACCAGATGGTTTTAGTGCTGAATTCTATCAGACCTTCAAGGAAGACCTAATACCAATTCTCTTCAAACTATTCCACAAAATAGAGACAGAAGGAACACTACCCAATTCGTTCTATGAAGCTACAATTACACTCATACCCAAACCCCACAAGGACCCGACAAAGAAAGAGAACTTCAGACCAATCTCCCTTATGAACATCGAGGCAAAAATACTCAATAAAATTCTAGCAAACCGAATCCAAGACCACATCAAAACAATCATCCATCATGATCAAGTAGGTTTTATCCCAGGAATGCAGGGATGGTTCAATATTCAGAAATCCATCAATGTAATCCACTATATAAACAAACTTAAAGAAAAAAAACACATGATCATCTCACTAGATGCTGAGAAAGCATTTGACAAAATTCAACATCCCTTCATGATAAAAGTCTTGGAAAGATCAGGAATTCAAGGCCCCTACCTAAACATAGTAAAAGCAATTTACAGCAAACCAGTAGCCAACATCAAGCTAAATGGAGAGAAACTTGAAGCAATCCCACTAAGATCAGGGACTAGACAAGGTTGCCCACTCTCCCCCTACCTATTCAATATAGTACTGGAAGTCTTAGCCAGAGCAATTAGACAGCAAAAAGAAGTCAAAGGGATACAAATAGGAAAGGAAGAAGTCAAAATATCGCTATTTGCAGATGATATGATAGTATACTTAAGTGACCCCCAAACTTCCACCAGAGAACTCCTAAACCTGATAAACAACTTCAGCAAAGTGGCTGGTTATAAAATCAACTCAAACAAATCAGTAGCCTTCCTCTACATGAAAGATAAACAGACTGAAAAAGAAATTAGGGAAATGACACCCTTCACAATAGTTGCAAATAATATAAAATACCTTGGTGTGAATCTAACCAAGCAAGTGAAAGACCTGTATGACAAGAACTTCAAGTCTCTGAAGAAAGAAATTGAAGAAGATCTCAGAAGATGGAAAGATCTCCCATGCTCATGGATTGGCAGGATTAATATAATAAAAATGGCCATCTTGCCAAAAGCAATCTAGAGATTCAATGCAATCCCCATTAAAATCCCAACTCAATTCTTCACAGAGTTAGAAAAGGAAATTCTCAAATTGATATGGAATAACAAAAAACCCAGGATAGCGAAAACTATTCTCAACAATAAAAGAACTTCTGGAGGAATCACCATCCCTGACCTCAAGCTGTACTACAGAGCAATAGTACATATTCAGCTGAAGCCCTGGATCCCTCCCTAAGTGCTCCCAGGCTGGTGGTTTAGACATTGGGATCTGTGGTTGGTTGATATTGTTGTTCTCCTCATGGGGCAACAAACCCTTTCAGCTCCTTCAGTCTTCACTCTAACTCCTCTATTGAGAACCCCATGATCAGTTCAATGGCTAGTTGTGAGCATCTGCCTCTGAATATGTCTGACTCTTGAAGGCCTCTGAGGAGATATCCATATCAGGCTCTTATCAGCATGCACTTCCTGTCTTCCACATCAGCATCTACCTTTGGTGATTGCACATGGGATAGATACTCAGGTGGGGTGGTCTTGAGACGGCCCCTCCTTCAGTTTCTGTCCCTCACTTTGTCTCCATATTTGCTCCCTTGAGTATTTTGTTGCTCCTTCTAAGAAGGACCGAATCACCCTCACTTGGTCTTCCTTCTTTATGGGCTTCATGTGGCCTGTGAGTTGCATCTTGGGCATTTCAAGGTTCTAGGCTAATATCCAATAATCAGTGAGTGAATACCATGTGTCTTCTTTTGTGATTGGCTTACCTCACTCAGGATGATAATTTCTAGTTCCATCCATTTACCTAGGAACCTCTCGAATTCATTGTTTTTAATAGCTGAGTAATACTCCATTGTGTAAATATACCACATTTTTTGAATCCATTCCTCAGTTGAAGGACATCTGGGTTCTTTCCAGCTCCTGGCTATTATAAATAAGGCTGCTATGAACATAGTTGAGCATATGTCCTTGTTATATGTTCGAGCATCTTCTGGGTATATGCCTGGGAGTGGTATAGCTGGATCCTCAGGTAATGCTATGTCCAATTTTCTGAGGAACCGCCAGACTGATTTCCAAAGTGGTTGCACCATCTTGCAGTCCCACCAACAATGGAGGAGTGTTCCTCTTTCTCCACACCCTCGCCAGCATCTACTATCACCTGAGTTTTTAATCTTAGCCATTCTGACTGGTGTGAGATGGAATCTCAGGGTTGTTTTGATGACCTCTCTTTTTATAGTCACTATTATTATATGTTGTATAACTGTATACACCCATAACCTACTGAGTCAATTTAGTATTATTTGCATGTACATATGTTTAAGTCTAATGACTTGGGACTGGATAATCTATCAAGGAGATCTGGAAGGACTGAGTATTTCTCTTTCTGTAAGCCATTTCTACCAGTGTCCCAACATAAGTGAGAAACAGATCCAAATACTTGCAGGTCACAGAAAGTAAAAGTGCTGATTCCAATATTCTTAAATAAAACAGATATTCATGAATATTAAACTTGCATTATTAATTTGATTATTAATAATCTTCCTTTGAGCTCCATATATCACAAGAGAGTTTCTTGACACTTAACAAAATATGGTCATTAATAAACCCTGCAATATTCTGTCTTTGGATCTTCATTCATTCTTTCTTTGTGTCATCTTCTGATTGATTTATATGTAAGTCATCCCTCATTAAGGAGAGGACTTTATGCCTGTTCCCATCAGTAAAGCTGCGGTACTCAGTCTATTAGAGTCCATTCAACAAGAGATCCTAACCAACTCATATGAAATGCACTTAGAGTTTTCATCAAGCTAAATCAAGTGTACTGTCAAGAATATGTTGAATTAAATGTTGAGTCAAGGTACATTATCAGAATTCTAAATTTTTAAATTGCAATGGAGACTTTTCGTTTTAATGCTTTGCTTAGAAAACTTAAAAGTCAATCAACATCATGAGGGGGCAGTGTCATTCTATCATAATTTTAAAAAATTATCGAGTCTGTTCGTTCTTTTCTTAAACATGGAAGTAAGTAAAATTTGAAAAAGACTATTTAAGTTAAGATACAGACTCACATGGGGATGAAATGGAAGTTCACCTACACACCTACACAATGTGCAAATCATTTCTTTTGGCTTGGTTTGGTTTGGTTTGGTTTGGTTTGCTTTGGTTTGGTAGTCCACAGGAATTCTGGTGCCTCTGAGGGATATTTTTAATTTTGAATTCTCCTTTTATGCTCCACCATCATTGTACCTGTGGTGCCTTGAAGTCACCTGGTAGCCTCTGTTTGGTGACTTTCAGATCATCTATAGTTTTCAGTCTCCCATTCTTAATTAGGAAAACAATCCTATCCACCTGGAATTTCAATTTTCCTAAATAAAGAGAAATGTTATAAGAAGGAGATGAGAAGATAGAGAAGATTAATTAATTTAGTATGACAACATTATATTTCACTAAAAATTGAGACGTACACAATTTTATTTTAGGCATAATTTTATGGGAGAGTACTGTTGATTGTCCTTTAGACCTTCTAAGACTAGAAACAAAAGGAAATTTATGAACAATAAATGTTAGACTCAGGTGCTTTTTAGAGGTTATAGACTGTTCTGTGATTACTATTGTTTATTCATGTAATCATTAAGTATTACTTAATTATAAAGTCACTTTGTAGATAAGCACTATGCTACTAACAAAAATATGATTAATCAGAATATGTATTAAGCAAGTATTTTCCATTAAGTAACCATCCATGTTGCATTAATTTAGCTTCTCATTCACCAGAATTAATCATGTCTGTGCTACATGCAAATGCATAGAAAAACAAAATAAGGAGGCAGACACAGGGACATTTACTTCACATGAAATAGTATATAAGAAACAGAGGTAAAAGAAATATTCCAATGACAGAATATATCCAGTGTTTTCTTGTGATTTCATAGGAAGCTTCTGAAAGAAGAAATATTTGAGTTCAATATTAAACTAAACTGCAAATTTCCTTCACAAATCTAATGATGTATGAAAGCTTAGATGTATTTATCAAAGAAGTGAGAAAAATCATTTGAGCAACAGCATAGTATAGTGAAAAATAAAATGGAGAAAAAATATATCCTGTTTAGCAAATATTATGGAATTTCGTAACAGCACACTATTGGAGAACCTTATGTTGAAAAGTCAAAGAACTTTACCCTTATTGTAATGATTGTATTCTGGATGTATTGTGGCTCCAGTATATAGAGTTAGGGAAGGTGCAAAGCAATTGAAGAATTCCAGAAAATAAATGACAGTTGGAGAGATGGCTGGAGGGTTTTGTTGTTTGTTTGTTTGTTTGTTTGTTTGTTAATATCAAACATTTTATTTAAAGATTTTAATGTAAAAATTTATACACATACAGATTACCTTATAGTGAACAAGGCAATATTCTGCATGACAAAAATTAAAATGAATTTCTAAAGTAAGTTCTGGCAATGAGAACACACATAATTAGACATCCATCCAGCTGCATCTGATATTCTGATCTGATCAAAACCTTATGCAAAATAGATGATTTCTAAGACACCAAGTGCCAATCACTCTGCCTGTCCACACTGCCATTCCGCTAGTGAGTATTCTGAGGGAAGGTTTATATAACATACAGAGAGTTGGCATGATACTTATGGACTTAAAACTAGAACTTAATTAAAATTATTTGTAATAGTTCTGTATAACACATACATAGTAAGTCTTATTAGTTATCAACAACAAAAAAGATTTAAAAACAAAGACCACCATTAATTCTGGTTAAAACTTTATAGAAAATGCTCACCATTTATATATGTTATTGGCAGAAAATGGACAGCTTTTGTTGGGGATGAGGGTAGGATAACTTGTATTTATTCATCTAAATTTGTTGACAAATGTGTGATAATTCACTGATTATCCCTTGTTTTTACAAAGGACCTGGGTTTAATTCCCAGAATCCGCATAATGGCTAGCAATTGTCTGAAGTTCCAGTTTTAGGTGATCTAATGCCTTTTTCTCTTTTCTGTATCCAGCAGACCCTTAGGTGGTGCACAAACATTTATACAGACAAAAGTCCTATACACACTGGTATTTAAAAAGGATAACAACATAAGTTAATTCAATAAAAGTAGAAGAGGTTGAATAAATGGATTTCAAGACAATAGAATATGGTTAATGTGTGGTGTGATGATAAAGAGTGAAAAAGGAGAGTCTAGAAATATTCTCAAAATTTTCACATGGTTAACTGAGTAGGAAATTAAACTAATATCTACATTGGTAAAAATATAAAAAGCTTTGGATTTGTCAGTGAATGGTATATTGTTAAGATTCTTAGGGTCTGGTGGGGTAGGAGCTGGGATGTGGACATCCCCTTGGAGACCCGGGGGGGAAGAGGAGGGATGGCGAGCAGTTGGGGGCAGACCAGGAGGAGGATGAAGACTGGATTGTAAAAAAGGATTAAAGAGTAAAAAATAAATAAAATTTAAAAAAATTAAATAGATTCTTTTTCAAATGGTAACTCACTTTATAGATAGTATGCTGTTAGACTGCAAAAGTTATTTATTTACATGAACCATTTTTATTGTTCATTTTGTGTTACTTCTTGATGCTAAAATCTATCCAAACAAATAGCTTTCTTTGTACATTATCCACTTAAGTACAGACAGTTTTGATGATGATAAAGCTATACCCAGGAAAATTGGATACACCCTTAGAGCACAAAACACCCCCCATTAAGTTTTGAATCTTAACGTAAAAAGCTTTCAGTTTCTAAATATACTCAGTCTTGAAGATGAATGAGTATATTTCAACATTAATCATTTTCAAGTATAGGAGGAAAATAGATTTATTTGTTCCTGAGAGATAACACTAGGGGAACAGTTTAGCCTAAGCAATTTTCATTGAGGATATCATCATGTGTTTAAAATATAATCTGATGACTCATTTGATTTTTATAGTAATTTATTTGGAGATGCAAAGATGAACTCTGAAAAACTGACTCAAAGGGGTGGTGAACATTTACAGACATATCCTGATTTATGCCTTCTAAAATTTTAGGGAGCCTGGGAAGGGCTTTGTTAAGTGACTATTTGCCTGTTCAGTAGCCATCATTTTTACAGCCTTGCTGGACAAGAGATGAGTAAAGTGATAGTTGGGTTATGCAGGTCCCTAGGTACTGATGGGTCATGTCCTTGAACATTGATGGTTGATGACTATCCTTATAGAGTGGAATGTCTGTGTTTATACAGTTCCATTCATTTTTACTAGATCAGCCAAGACAACAATTGACAACTTTAGATCCAAGAGTCTCTTTGCAACCCAATGAGATTCATTTCCCCAACTACTTCTCAGTCTCTTTTGATTTCCTTGGCATAATTCCCATTCAAGGGTAGTGAGAGCATAGGTTTGAAACAGCACTGATTTTTATAGAGGGAATTAGAATCTTTTCATTTTTTTGTATAATGTTTTCTCTACTAGAGATATAGTCCTCTGGCTTTAAACTGTTAAATGATGATAGTATGATAGGTCCTCTGCCTCAATTAGATGTTCCTAATGATTTCTTTTGCTTTCCATTGTAATCAAATCTCACTCAAGTTCCTGGACATGGAACTTATATGGAAATATAACAATACGTACAAAAGTCTCTATACCCTCTTAGAGCTGAGTAATACATATTTCTAAAAACTTAAATCATGACTGGGAAGAATAAAACAAATAACAGTTAAAGCTACCCCATAAGTTAAAGTTTCTCATTTGGTTCAGTAATTATTTTTGTGAGTTTTGAATAAATAAGAATAAAGTTTTATTTTTATGTAATTATCTTGAAGAATGGACATGACAAGCAAATTTCTTCTCTTGGAATTAATGTGTAACTTTTCATTCTTGCTGAAGAGTTTTAGGATGAGAAATTGAATTTCTGTGTGTGTGTGTGTGTGTGTGTTTTGTGGTGTGCATAGGTTGCTGACTATGTGCGCTGTGTGTTTATGTGTTGTGCATACAACTCTGAATGTGTATATGAGAGAAAGATTTGGCTTGTATGTGTCTTTTTCTGTCCATATTGTTATATGTCTGTTTCTGTGATGTACACATGTTTGGGTGTATCTCTGTGTATCAATGTGTATGTTACATTCAAATGTCTTTGTGTGCACATGTTTGTATGTATTGTGCCTGTTTGTTTGTGTGTGTGTGTGTTTGTGTGTGTGTGTTTCTGCTGGGTAAATTTAAGTACTAGAAAATAGAGAAAAGAATATTCAGAGCTATGAGGAGGATTAAAGAGAGATTGCATATTTAAATTTATTTTCTTGCACACTGAGATAGTACAAAGGCAAAGACAACAGTTGAAGTCAACTTGCTGCTCAAGTCTGAGTACCATTATCCTCACATTGAATTTGCCCTTCTCTAGAAATGAATTTAAATCTATCAGATATTTATACTTTGTGGAAAAATTATCATCACATTTCAGCTGCTATACATTTTGCTTAATTACTAGTTCTTTTGAAGAAAAAGGACAGTGAAACCAATTGAAACCCTTTTCCAAAGAAGTTATGACATTTTTCTACTTCTATAAATTAGACAAATTTTCATTGTACCTTATAAAAATACTGCTTTATTATACTTTTCAAAGTTTTTCATAGAATAAACTGTCTTGAATTTTAAAACTATTTATTACAGTAATTGAACTGTTGTAAACAGCAGTTCTTAACCTGTGGGACACAAGTCCCATAAGGGTCACATTTCAGATATTTACATTACAATCCATATATAGCAGAATTACAGTTATAAAGTAACAACAAAATAACTCTTTTGGTTTGGCTCACCACAACATAATACTGTATTAAAGGGTTGCAGGCATTAGGGAGATTGAAAACTGCTGTTATAAATTGTCATGGCCCTTTCAATCTCAACTTTCTTGAGACTTACTACCAATCTATGTATGAAGCTCACATCTTAATGTGTAAAATAAACACTGGGCTCTGTAATTAATATTTTGGTTTTCTATTGCTATTATCTCTGCTCATGTTTCTTTTAAATACGTGTCATTGAAACAAAAATCTTCAGCCTATAACTCATTTTAGAGAATAAAATGTAAATATAAACATAAGTACACTAACCTTTGTCTTGTATATAGCATTTGATTTTGTAATCATCTATCTCATATGAAATTCTAGAGTTTATGGTAGGACTCTGAACACTGTATGACCATCAAAGCATGTGCAGTTTATAACATATAAAGCTGGTAAAGTTGTCTTGGCCAAAGTTTGTAGGGAAGAGGAGAAATGTTGAGTAGTATGTTTTATGATCCATAACAGGTTTTCTGGGAGATGAATGAGTGAATGTTGACATTTTTCATAAAGAAACTGACCTGATAATACAATATTACTGAAGTGTTTTGACATATGAGTCTTTTTTGCTTTCAGTAAAAATACATAAAAGCCATCAGTGGTATATGGATGTTTGAAAACTGTGATGTGATGTTAATAGTTCTCCTCATTCCCTGATGAGCTGTCATTACAAATCTTTAAAATCCAATTTGCATTTTTATTTAATGTGTTTGAGTTCTCAAAGGAGAAAGGATGCCCGCCTTTGTCTTAGGTGCATGAGATAAAGGTGATACATGGTCCTTAAAGATGATGTCCAAATAATTGTTTTCAGAATAATCTCTTTAGCAAATGCAGCCTAAACATGCTCCTGCCTTCTCAAGCGAACTCTGTTTAGAAGCTTTCTTCCATGTAATACTGGTGAAAGGGAGAAAAAATATTCACTTTGAAAACATCTTGACTAATCCTCTGTTAACCAAGTGAACAAATTATGTATGCACTACTGATAGGACATTAAAAGAATATTCTACATTTGAGGTATTATTCTGAAAAATTTAAAACACCAATAGTCTCAGAGGGAACATATAATATCCCAAATTGAGTGACACTCTATAAAGCAATTCACTGCAATTCCTTAAAACCATAAATTACTATTTACCAAAAGAAGAAAATATTGATCTAGATCAGATGAAGTCATGGAGATATGAAAATTTGACTATACGTAAAACTCTTCATTGAAATCAAAAGGATTGTAGAAAATAATATAACAACTACTGAGATTAAAGTTAAGCCTATAGTTTGGTTAATGATAATGTGTGTGTTTCCTCTTTGTTATAAAAGCACCATGCTACTGTAATATTATTAATATAAGCAAATGGGTGAGAGTTAATGGTATGAGATTGGTACCTGATACCAAGTATGTAACTTTTGGATAAAAGTGGACAATTCTAAGATTTAATATTTATTTTAGGAGAATTCTAATCCCCAACTTGTGCAGAAATCACTTGAGCAACAAAAGGCCACATCAGTCACCAGAATTCCTGGAAGGTTGCCTGCCCATGGACCTCCGCAATTCTCTCAGTGCCATGCATTCCATCTGTGTCTTACCCTTTCCAAGTAAATGTGTTCTAACTTCCAACTCAGAGGGAGACTCTCCTGTCCTGCCTAACCAGAGGCCATGATGGCCACCAGAAGTCCAGCCACCAATTTGGATAGAGACCTCATGCTTAAGCAGAAGACACTTTGTGTAGAAAACCAGAGAAGAAACAGAAACTAAGAACAAATACACATTCAACCAAGAGAAACTAAAACCCACTGTAGTTACACTAAACACAAATGCCTAGACACCAGCATAAGAATAAAATCAACAATAGCCAAGGCAATATGTCATCACCAGAGCCTACCTATTCCATTAGAGCAAGTCCTGAATATTCCAACATAGCCAAAGCACAAGAAAAAATAGCATAAAAACAATCTAATAAAGATGATAAAGGTCTGTAAAGAGGAAATAAATAAATCACTTAAACAAAAAGAAGAAAACACTGAAAAGAAATAAAAGAGAAGAAAGAAAAAAAGAAAGAAGAAAAACAAAAACACAGGAAATGAATAAATCCTTTCAAGAAAGCCAAGAAAAAAAACAAACAAAACACAGCTAAAGGAAACAAATAAAATTATTCAAGAACTGAAATGGAAATAGAAGCAATAAAGAAAACACAAACCAAAAAAAATTTTAGAAATGGAAAATCTAGGTAAGCAAGCAGAAACTATACGGGTAGACTTCACCAACATAATGTCAGAGATGGAAGAGAGAATCTCAGGCATTGAAGACAAAAGAGAGAAAATGCATGCATCTGTCAATGAAAATGTTAAATCTGGAACTGGAGAAATGACTCAGTGGTTAAGACCATTGACTGTTCTTCCAGAGGCCACAAGTTTAATTCCCAGAAACCACATGGTAGCTGACAACCATCTGTAATAGGATCCAATGCACTCTTCTAGTGTGTGTCTGAAGACAGCTATAGCATACTCATATAAATAAATAATTTTTTAAAAAAGAAAATGTTAAATCTGAAAAGTTTCCAACACAAAACACCCAGGGAATCTGGAAAATGGTGAAAAGATCAAACTTATAAAATATTGCAATAGAATAAGGAGAAGAAGCCCAGCTTAAAGGACCAGAAAATATTTTCAATGAAATTATAAAAGAAAAATTTTATAACCTAAAGAACTTCATGCCTAAAAGATATAAAAGCATACAGAACACCAAGTAGATTCGATAAAAAAAAAGAATGTATCCTTGCTGCATGATAATGAAAAAGCTAAACATACAGATCAAAGAAAGGATATTAATAGGTGCAAGGGAAGAAAGCCAAGTAACATATAAAAGGAGACCTGTTAGAATTACATCCAATTTCTCAATAGAAACTCTAAAAGCCAGAAGGACCTGGGTAGATGTCCTACACAATCTAAGAGACAACAGATGCCAGCCCAGACAAAATGTTCAATCATCATAGATGGAGAAAACACCCAGGGAATAATAAACTCAAATATTTCATAATAAACTCAAATTTAAAGAATATGTATCTACAAATCTAGTAAGAAGGTACTAGAATTCCAACAAGAGGAAGTTAACTTCACAGATGGTAACACAGAAAATAAATAATTTGACAGTAAAAGAATCTCATAGCAAAATCAAAAGAGGAGAAACTCACAGTACACATACATACCCACCACCACCATCACTACCACCACTACACCAATAACAACAACATTACCACCACCCCTATTGCCACCACTACCACCAATAACAGAATAACAGTCATTGGCCATCGATATCTGTCAATATCAATGGACTTAATCCCCCAATAAAAAACACAGACTAGCATAATGGATGGGAAAACAAGATTTATCTTTCTGTTGCATATAAGGAAGATATCTCAACATTCATCAAAGACAGACATTAAGTCACAGTAAAGGGTTGAAAAAAGATGTTCTAAGGAAGGAAATGTTCCTATGAATCAAACTGATATAGCTATTCTAATATCTAATGAAACAGACATTAAACCCCAAATTAATCAAAAGAGAGGATGAACAATACTTTACACCCATCGGGGGAAAAATCCACTAAGAATATATTTTCATCTTAACATCTATACCGCAGACACAAGGGCTCCCACATATGTAAAAGTAATATTACTAAAACATAAATCACATATCAAATCTCACACACTGATAGTGAAAGATTTCAACAGCAATGGACAAATCATACACACAAAAACTGAACCTAGAAATATCAGAGATAACAGACATTGTGAAATGAATGAATTTACAGGTATCTACAGAACATTTCATCTAAACACAAATGAATATGCCTTCTTGTCAGCACCACACAGAACCTTGTACAAATTTGATCATATACTTGGTCACAAAGCAAGTGTCAGCAGATACAAGAAAATTGAAATCTCCCCCCCCCCGCCAACTCCCTGCATCCTCTCATACCACCACAGATTAAACTGGATTTCAACAACAACAAAAACAACAGAAAGCTTACAAAAATCATGGATGCTGAACAACGGTCTACTAAATGAGTAATGGATAAAGGCAGAAATAAACAGACTTCCTAGAATTTAATGAAAATGAATGTATAAGAAATTCAAACATAATATGGAACACAATGAAAATGGTGCTAAGAGGAAAGTTGATAGCACTAAGTGCCTCCATAATGAAATTGTAAAGACATCATACTAGCAACCTTACTAGCATATCTGGAAGCTCTAGAACAAAAAGAAATAAGCACATTCAAGTAGAGTAGACTTCAGGTACTAATCAAAATGAGGGCTGAACTCAATGAAACAGAAACAAAAAGACAATATAAATAGTCAATGAAACAAGAGTTGGTCCCTTGGGAAAATCAACAAGATAAACCCTTATTCAAACTAACTAAAAGGAAGAGATAAAATATGCAAATTAACAAAACCAGTAACAAAACTGGGATATAATAACAGATACCAGGATATCCAAAGAATTGCTATGTCATACTTTAGAAATTGTATTCCACAAAATTGGAGGGAAAACTGCAGTGTGGAAGTAATATATGTAAAAAGAATAAATAGAGAAGAAAAAAAAGAAAAAAATCAGGGAAACAATATCCCTTACAACATCTAAGATTAATATAAAATATCTTGGGCGTAACCCTAACCAAATATGTGAAAGACTTGTTTGACAAAAATCTTCCAGGATTTAAAGAAAGAAATTGAAGAAATCTGAAGATAGAAAGATCTTCCATTATTATAAATAAGTAGGATTAACAGAATAAAATGTCATCTTACCAAAAGCACATATTCAACACAATTCCAATCAAAATTTTAAGATAATATTTTACATTCTTTGAAAGGATAATACTCAAGTTCACATGAAAAAGCAAACAGACAAAAATCAAAAACAAAAGCAAAAGACAACAGAGGATAACTAAAACAATCTTGAACAATGATAGAACTTTTGGGGGTATCACCACTCCTGATTTCAAGTTGTACTATGAAGCAACCCCAATTTAAAAAAAAAAGAATGTTATTGGCATAAAAGTGGACATATTGATCAATGGAATTTAATAGAATCTCCAGGCATTAATCCACTCACCCATGGGCACCTGATTATTGATAAAGAAGCCATAAATACACAATGGGTAAGAGTAAGTACCTTCAACAAATGGTGCTGGTTTAATCAGGTTGGCAAGTAGAAAAATGCAAATAGATCCATATTTATCACCCTACACCAAACTCAAGTCAACTGATAAAGGATTTGAAATTAAAACCGGATACACTGAACTTGATAGAATAAAAGTTGTTGAATATTCTTGAACGCATTGACATATGAGACAATTTCCTGAACAGAACACTGATACTCGAGACACTAATATCAACAGCTAACAAGTTGTATCTCACGAAACTGAAAAGTTTCTGTAAGACAAAGGACACTGTCAATAGAATAAAATGGCAGCCTACAGTATGAGAAAAGATTTTCACCAACTCCACAACTGATAGAGGGCTAATATCCAATATACATAAAGAAATCAAGAAATTAGACAGCAACAAACCAAACAATCAAATTTAAAAATGAAGTACAGGTCTAAAGAGAGTAATTGCAATAGAGGACTCAAAAATATTTGGGAAATACTTAAAGAAAACTTCAATCCCCTTAGCCATCAGGGAAGTGCAAACTAAAACTATTTTTAATTCCCATCTTATACCTGTCAGAATGGCCAACACAGATAACACATGTATCAGCTCACACTGGCAAAAATGTGGAGCAAGGTGGGCACTCATCCATTGCTGGTGGGAGTGGAAACTCTCACAGCCACTATGGAAATCAATATGGCAGTTTTTCAGATAATTGTGAATTGATCTATCTCTAGACTCAGCTATAACACTCTCTGACATTTGTCCAAATGATACTCCATCCTACTTCAAGGACATTTGCTCCACTATATCCATAATGGCCTAACAAATTTGCTAACAACCTAGATGTTTCTCTACTGAAGAGTGGTTAAAGTAACTACAATATGTTTACACAATGATATATTACTAAGTAGTTAAAAATATATTATATAATTTGAAGAAAAATGGATGAAACTAGAAAATGATTATCTTGCATGAGGTAACCTATACCCAGAAAGGCAAACATGGTATATACTCACCTATAAGTGGGTATTAGCTGTCAAGTTTATGATAATCATGCTACAATCTGGAAACTCAGAGAGGCTAACTAACGAGAAAGGCTCTAGTGGACATGCATGGTTCTCCCTGGGAAGGTAAAGTAGAATATCTTTTGCAATGGGCAGTTGTAAAGATGTGAACATAAGGGATCAGGTTGTAGGGTGGAGTTGGTGGATGGAGAGTTCTGGGAAGAGATAACTAGAAATGAATGATCTTTGTTGGGAGATCTGGAAACCTATTGCAGTGGAACCTCCCCGGAATCATCAAAGGTGATCCTAGTGAGGACTTCTAAAAATAGTGGGTATAGAACTTGAACCAGCAATCTTCTATAACCAGACTAGCCATTGAGAAGTGAGAGTGGGACACTAACCAAGTCACAATATCTTCAAATATAATATGTCCTGCCTGAAAGGTGTGCTAAGGCTTTAATGGCCCAGAAGTTGTTGGAATGGCCAACCAACGTCTGATCTAATTTGAATCCCATACCAACAGAGAGAACAGAGAGAGAGGTCTCAAGCCCAACAATGCCAAGACTGCCAGAAACTGAAGGATGGATAGCCCAGCAACATAGGGAAGAAGCAAATACAACTTATAAATAAATAAATAAATAAATAAATAAATAAATAAATAAATAAATATCTTTTTGATGTTCTGCTATACTGAGATTGGTGGTTCCTAGTCCAGTCTCTATGAGACAATGAGAAAGATGCAGAGAACCACAACCAAACAAGAGGATGAGAGAGAACCCAGGTTGGAGGTTGCTATAGGGCTCCTCCCTTCAAAGTTCAGTAACCTCAGTGGAGGAGGGGTAGGGGGCAGAGGGGTAGAGGACACCCCGAGAGCATGGCCCAAGAAATCAACTAAGCAGGGTTCATGGGGGCTCACAGACACTAAAGCACCAATCATAGAATCTGCATGGGTATGCACTAGGTCCTCTGCACAATTGTTATGGTTGTTGGCTTGTTTTGAGTAGACTCTTGATGGTGAGAGTAGACATGTATCTGACTCTTTTGCTTGCTCTTGGGATGCCTTTTCTCTTATTGGGTTGTCTCACCCAGACTTGATATGAGAGTTTGTGCCTGGTCTTACTTTATCTTTTGGGTCCTTTAGGTCAATATCCCTTGTATGCTGCGGGGAAAATTTGCAGGCCACAGCTATGGAGTCCCAGAGGGGCGAGGAAGTCTATGGTTCCAGGCAGGCTTTGGCAGCAGCGGCAGGCCCCAATGACACGAGGAAGTCCTTGGTTCCAGAAAGGTTTATTGTCATGGTGCATGGTGGATGGATCTAGGCATACCCCCCCTAAAACTCAGGGCAGTCCCGAGTTATATAGGGAGGGAGAAAGGGGGAGGATCTGGGGAGGCATGCTTAATTTGCTCTGCCCTCTGGCCTTCATTAGTATGTAAATCCCTAGGCCCTGGGGCCTCTAGTCACACCCTCTACCCATGCACTTTGGGAGGGGCTGTCTGGCCTTCATTAGTATGTAAATCCCTAGGGCCTGAGGCCTATAGTCTGGCCTATGTTACTGAACAATGTAATTCTATGGAGACTGGACTGCTTTTCAGGACCCTGGGTTCTTGGGGTGCACCGAACTCCTGCCGGTTCTCACGCAGAGTCTCAGGGTTCTAGGCAACTGCTCAGCCAAGAAACAGAATACCCTTTCACAGTCCCTCAGTATGCCTGTTCTTTTCTGGGGGTGTGGGGAAGATGAAAGAATGGATTTGGGGTGAGAGGGGATGAGAAGGATCTGGGAGGAGTAGATGGAGAGAAAGCTGCAGTCAGATGTATTGCATGAAAGAAGAGTAAATAAAAATTAAAAATATGTTTATCTTAGAATGGAATCTTGACATCTTGGACATTTGATAGATATTTCAACTTTAGTTACAAAATTGGACAATTATACTTTATAAATGTGATAGTTGATCTTGATTGTCAGTTTGGCTGAATTCATAATATAGATGGCCAATGAAGCATACCCCTGCATGTGTCTATATGTGTTACTATAGATGCTATCATGCAATATTGGTCTCAGGCATCCTGAAGAAGCCAGATGTGGCCATCTGTTCTTAATGCATCAATCAAATGGAAAAGTGAATAGCAGAAAAAGGAGGTGTATTGGATGTGACCACATTGAAAAAGTGGAATAAAAGGCTCCAGTGACTTCTCTCCCACATAGACAAATTCACCTTTTTGATCCCGATATGAGGCATAAGTTGCAAATGAGGGTTGGTGTAGCTGGCCATCAGCCACAAGTCGAACGGGTTCACCTGAAAAGAGGGCTGGGAACGAAAGGAGGGTGGAGAGCAAGAAAAGATGAAGCCAAGACAAAGTTCTCTGATCAAGGCTCGATGCTTTAAAGTTCAGCTTTCAATTTAAAGGGAAAGACCCCTCCTGAACTCTTCCTAGTCTCAGCCAGAAGAGATGGGTGGGATAATCTGTTCTTGGTCCCAGGTCAAGGCAAGCCCAGGGGCAGTTCTTCTTTGAAGTTTCTGTAGCAGGCTGTAGTGCAGCCAAGGTGGGTGACTCCACCTAGGTGTCTATTGACATGCAGCCAAGGTGGCTAGTTCCACCTAGGTCCTATTATTTGGTCTGTTGTGGTAAACAAGGTCTCTCAGGCCTGCTCAAGACCAAGGAAGGGCACAGGTTGGCATGTATTGTGTATGTGTGTGTGAGTGTGTGAGTGTGTGTGTGCATGTGTGTCTGCATGTGCATCTGTCTGACTGTATGTGTGAAGCTGTATATAACTAAGTGTCCTAGTCAAGGGGTGGTCCCACTAATTATTGACTACCACTGTCTTTGCCTAGAAGTCCAGTAAGTTATTAACACGAATATGAAATCTCATATTAGTTGCAAGCTTGTTGCAGGATATTTGATCACATTGTGAACCCCAAGATTGTGTTATTTACTAGACAAATCTGTTTCTATTTGTGGGGTGGCATAGCAAGAGCACACACTTTTAATCCAAGAGGTCTCTCCTTTTGAATAGTACCAAGATTTCTTCCAGTGATTACCTTTTCCTAATATGAGACTTCTAGGAAAATATTAACCTTGGGATACACCGTTATATACTTTAATATCAAAGGCATGAGTGAGCACCTTGTCTCTAGAAGTTCTCCTCTCCAGACATGACATTTACACAAGGGCATTTCCAGGGAATAGATTAAGGAGTGTGACATTAATCAATTGCTGCACTATTTATAGGTTGGTAGCCTACATAGAATGAAACATTAAAAAGGAAATGTAGAAAGATGAGAGAGGTGGACATTGTTTCTCTGTTGTCTGACTTCCATGATCTAAAGCCTACCCTTCACTCAATAATAGATCAAACTTCTGAAAAACATCAGACTCATTCTTTCCTTGCAGAACTTTCTCCTGTTAAATATTTTTTCACCACAGTTAACTGACAAATCCAAATACTTTAATATTAAGTTAATATTTCAATGCTGTGAAAGTTGATGAAAGCTCAAAGAAGTTTTATTGAAGTATAATTGATGACTGCTGTTTTTTATCTGCAGTATGTAGACTAGAATACAGCAAATGGAGTGAAAATTCTTTACATTTTATTTACTAAATATAAACATTTCACAGCAAAGTAAAAGGAGGCTTGAGAAATAAAGTTTTAGAAGCAAATTGCAAAATCCTACTGGAGTATCATGAAATAATTTTAGCATGTTTTGCCAAAGCAGGTTATATAAAATTTGAAATGTGGAAAACAATTTTTACTCTCAGCTTCAGAAACTATAGTGGTGAGTATGGTGCAAGCAATATCAACAGACAAGACACAAGAGATGAGCAACTGATTAGTATTTTTAAAACTATTTAATATACACAGTTTTTAAATGTAGTTGGAGAAATGATTTGTAACCTTTTTTGTTTGTCATGAAGACATGTTTTCTATTTCATCAGTTACTATGCTCTTTTATTAAGGCTTACTAAAACAATCAGGCTAGGTTCATATCTATTTCTTTCTTTTCTTTATTTTTTTTTAGCTCCTCATTAACTACAATAGGATTCTTCATCCATAGCAGAGTTTACCTTTAATCTATATTCTACCATCATTTACTTTGCAATTGAATTCATCTTGTTCTTTTGTTAGCACAGAAAATAATTACACTGATGTTACCTGAAATATTTGTTGGTGTTTTGATATAATGTTACAAAACTCAAATATTTATAGCTATATTGTAGTGAAATGAATATTTAATTGAAAAACTGCAGCAAAATGCACAATAATTACAATTCATAGATAATTTAGTCAAATGTTTAATACCCCATATGAAGTGTCAGTCTTTAAACAATTCTTTGTATTGTCATGAATAGTAAATAGAGACTTGAACACTGAATAAGATATTACAAGGAATGTCAGAATTGTGAAAGCATTTAAAAATAAGGCATAGACAAAATAGCAAGCTTTGGACTATGAATGAGATGCCAGTATAATTTATATACTGATAAAATACATTTAACATAATAGGAGTAATCCTGTAACTTTAGAGATGAGTGAATTTGATTCAAATGTTGTCCTGCACCAAACAGCATATTTGCATTTTATTTCTTTCAACAAGATGTGTTCACTTTTCCTGGGATTTTATTAAAGAACTCCAGAAATCCTAGAAAAAGAGCATACTAATACAAGTATTTTGTTGCAGTAAATTCTAGGAGATAATGCAGGATTGCAATTTGAATTAGTTCATGTTCTTTGATCATTAGCTGGGGATCAAAGCTGCTAATCCTCAACTTTGGCTGGCTGCAGCAAGGCTTGCGAATGGACCTCAAATAAATCATACAATTGGGCTTTATCTGAGCTTTAAATGTGTCATAATGTTCAGCTTGTAAAGAGGTTATGTAGAAGAGAGGGGAGACATATGTTTTAAAGGTAAACCTTAAAACGTGCTTTAGATTCATGGGAAGTAAATGAAGGTCATCTCTGAGCCTATGCAAAGGAGGAACTCTGAAGAGAAACAAGAAGTGAAAGTTTTCAATAATTCATAAAGTTGAATATATTACAAGGCACATTCCCAAAGATCAGTGTATGTACATTTATTTTCTAAGCAGGAATTGTTGCTCTTGGCTGTCTAAAAAACATTGCAAACCATCTCCTTCAATTACAAAGAGAGATCAAAGAGAATTGTGTAAAGAACAATGAATAAGAATAATTATTTAAAAACTAGGTGAAAATATATTGGTTTTCAGCCTATAGCCTCATGTTTCTTCTACCAATTCTGAAGATAACTTTATTTTGTTTAATGCTTTCAATCACTGAAGACAAAATACAATGGTGCAAAAAGTGACAGAAACTGAATTCTAACTATGCCATTTAAGATATAAATTACAGTTAGATGAAGAAATGTATCAGCAATACTTTATACCTACAATTGAAATGGGGTCACAGTACACAGGCTGATTGTTATATAATTTTGTGTATATGTGTGTGTGTGTGTGTGTGTGTGTGTGCATGTGTGTGTTTTAAATGAAGAATTTTACAAGTAACATTAATAAAGGAAACAAGCACAATATTAATATCTGTTATTTGACTATTTCAGAAGAGTCTCCATGTAGCAATGTGTTGTCAATCTGTCCTCTGTTCTTTTGGATAAAGTGGCACTATCAAAAATTTAGATACATTTATTTTACCTGCACTACTTCAAACCAGGCAAAATTTCAGCTATAAGAGAGGGATCTAAACACAAATCCCACACCAACCAAGCACCTATTTGCGATTGATACTTTTTGGGAACGGGAAAAACAAATTTTCTCCAATGCAACTATACTGCAGAGCTGGGCCGATAACCAGAAGTGCTGATTCATAGCAAAATGAACTCCATTTTTTTGGTGTACTTTTTTCGTATTATTCACTTCCTTTTATTTAGTTTGGGGCATCCCTTGTAATTTTCATTTTCTGTTTTTATTGGTTTTGTTTGTTTACTTGAGAGGAGGGAAAGGACATGAAGGAGGGCAAATAGGGAGTTGGTGAGGATCTGGGAGAAGTTGGAGGATAGGAAATGTGATTAAAATACTTTTTATTAAAAGTTAAATTGATCTTAAAGAAAGAATTTGGAGATGTTGACACTAAGTTATTAGGTATTCCAGCTTTCTTCCAGTTGATGTTTGTGATGTTTTACCTCTTTTCCATCATTTCAGGGTGAAAATAGGATGTTTGTATATTTTAAAGCAAAATAAATTAATGTCCCTAGATGATAGATAAGAGAGGGCATTGTATGATGATAAAAGATAGGAATATGATGCATAGAATCAAATCTGTTCCTTCACTTACAAGCTGAGAAGCCAAGGTAAAAAAAAAAAATCAACTTCTAAGCATCCATTTTGTCTTTTCAATTAAGAAATATGATAATCATATTGACATTAAAAAGATTGTCCCTTTGTCCTATTGACTGTGTCCTTTGCTTTACAGAAGCTTTGCAGTTTTATGAGGTCCCATTTGTCAATTCTTGGTCTTAGAGCACAGGCCATTGGTGTTCTGTTCAGGAACTTTTCTCCTGTGCCTATGTGTTCCAGGCTTTTCCCCAGTTTCTCTTCTATTAGTTTCAGTGTGGCTGGTTTTAGGTGGAGGTCCTTGGTCAACTTGGAATTGAACTTTGTACAAGGAGATAAGAGTGGATCAATTTGCATTTTTCTACATGCTGACCTCCAGTTGGACCAGCACCATTTGTTGAAAATGCTGTCTTTTTTCCACTCGATGGTTTTAGCTCCTTTGTCAAAGATCAGGTGACCGTAGGTATGGGGGTACATTTCTGGGTCATCTATTCTATTCCATTGATCCTCCCACTTGTCTCTGTTCCAATACCACACAGTTTTTACCACTATTGCTTTGTAGTACAGCTTGAAGTCGGGGATGGTGATTCTCCCAGAAGTTCTTTTATTGCTGAGAGTAGTTTTCACAATCCTGGGTTTTTTTGTTATTCCAAATGAATTTTAAGATTGCTCTTTCTATCTCTGTGAAGAATTGAGTGGGAATTTTGATGGGGATTGCATTAAATATGTAGATGGCTTTTGGCAAAATAGCCATTTTTACTATATTAATCCTTCCAATCCATGAGCATGGGAGATTTTTCCATTTTCTGATATCTGCTTCGATTTCTTTCTTCAGGGGCATGAAGTTCTTGTCTTTTACTTGCTTGGTTAGGTTCACACCCAGGTATTTTATATTATCTGTGACTATTGTGAAGGGTGTCATTTCCATAATTTCTTTCTCAGGCAGTTTATCTTTTGAGTAGAGGAAGGCTACTGATTTGCTTGAGTTAATTTTATATCCAGCCACTTTGCTAAAGTTGTTTATCAGGTTTAAGAGTTCTCTGATGGAAGTTTTGGGGTCACTTAATTATACTATAGGAGTTGCTAATTGGCCAAGATCCTATTTTAAGCTCTCCACAAAAGAATTTAAGTCTCTGTTCAATATTCTCAAGAGAGATGTAAATTCTAATTTTCCTCAACAATTAATTTACAAAAGAGACAAAAAGTAGAAGAAGCTATTACTAATTGATATATTATATAGTCTGATTAGTTGTTGGCGGTGCTATAACAGTCCTTTGATAAAAGATTATTAATAGAGATTTATATATCCTTAAATAGGGTCTTCATGACTCTCTGAGTGTGGAAGGAGCGACTGTTGGCGCTTCTGCCCTGATTTTACAAAAACTCTGAAAAATTGGCTTTAAAAACAAAATAGGGGGAACGGTACCCCCTCAGAAGGAGTCTCCCTGAAATGCTCTCCATCATGCCTTGTTCACTTTTATCTCTCTAAGGCTGAAAGCTCATGGCAAATCTGCTGCTGACTGCCTCTGGCACCACCGAGACCAACAAAACTTTGCCACAGATATGGGGAAGGACCCTCTTACCCTTAAAGGGAATGGCCCAGACCCAGTTCCCTTATAGGGCCAAGGATTGATATGCCTGTCTGATACCACAGAAGGCACAGCTAACCAGCTACCAAAAAGATTAATGAAAAAAATAGATACTCCCACAAAGCCAGGCCCAACCATAAATACGATGAATAACAATTTACATCCAGGGAAGAGAAATCTCCCTGAGAATTCCCTTCTTTTTCCTTTCCAGGTAAAAATGAATCACCCGTGATGTCTGCTGTTAGAAGCTCTAATCCAGATGCTGGCCTCTGAACTTATACTACTCAGACCTTTGAAGGGCCACTGACAAGAACATCAAACAGCTAGAGACTGACATCACTAATCTGAAGAAATCCCTCTTTTTGCTGTCTGAAGAGACCTCCTAAAATTGCAAAGAACCTTATTGGACATGATTTACTCTATTACAATAGAAAAGGCAGTGTACAGCTCTTGACTGTGTACAGCCCTTAAATAAGAAGGTTGCCTTTACATAGACAAGACAAGGAAGGTTAAAAAGAGCATGAAATAGGTCAGTGAAGGCCCTAAGAAAAATCAGAGAGAGAAAGAGACAGATAAATGCTGATACAAGAATTGGTTTTCAGCCTCTCCAAAGTTGTCAACCCTATTTCCTCCCATCTTGGGACCATTATTTGGGTTCTTTTTGCTTTTTTCTGCTGGTCCCTGGCCCTCAAATAGGCAGACTAACTCTGTGATACAACAGATAAATAATTTTGTAGCAAAACCTACTCAGATACATGATCATAAGTTAGCTATGGAGGACGACGAGACTCAAGATGAGGTTGTTACTTTATACAGGGTGTTTCCAAAACCCATCTCCACCCAACCTAAAAGGGGGACTTCTGCCCCTAGACTAAGCAGAGAGGGGCCACCCAGAACCCCCTCTGACTGGCGATCTGAATTCTTGCTTAGGCTGCAAGGCTAAGCACTGCAAGGGAATATCAATAAAAGATAAAAATATCTATCTGGGTTGCCTGAGGGACAAGCCTGCATGCATAGGGGTTGATGTCAAAAGTATCCCCTCTCCAGGAAAAAGACATCAGGATAGGTATGCCCCTCATGCCTCACTGGACAACGACACGGGGACTGGAGCCATTACAAGGTCCCCTTCAAATACTGGAGGTCAGACGTCTATCCCTGCCTTCAGAAGTTTAGAATTGCCACAGCCCTTCTATACTTAGAGAAGGGAGGAGATGTCAGGGGCAGCCCTGCTTACACACTGAAGGCCTAAAATCAGCCATAGGCCCAAAATCAGCAATAGGCCTGTCATACATGTATAGTAACACCAAGTCTTGGGTCTCAGTGGAAAAACATTGAAACAGATGTCTATAAGCTAATGTAAACAGGCAGCTTTTGTGGAAATTTACCAGCCTGAGTAGTCATAGACCTTGTAAATAGGTAGCCTTGGTTTTCAATACCAACTTAGATAAGGACAAGTGAGTCATAGGCAGAGTCATAGTGACCTGTCCCCTGAACCTCTACCCAGCCGATACCTGGTTCTGAAGATATCTGTATTGACCCTGAACACCCACACTCCAGTGTCACTCTCTTCCCCACATCCTGCCTTTCTGTGTTTATAACCCCTGTGTGAATGAATTACGATTTGAGAAAAAATAAATTATAAAAAAATAAAAAAATAAAAAATAAATAAATAAAAAAAGATTGTCCATCCTCATGAAGTTAATTCAAATGAATCAATACTTACATAAGGATAATGGACATAAAAAAGAACCAAAGATAAGATTATGTATTATGTATTAGTATCTCGTGTGTTTAAACTTGTCCAGGAGAGACAATATGTGCACATATTATCTTCTTTTGTAAATAGATTAACTGGAAAAGTTAAAGAATTATAACAACTTCTAATAATGAATTTTGTACCCCCAAAGCAAAATAACCCAAAATTTATTCACTGACAACTCATCACTTTTCAAGAATTTTTCATTCTTTTGTCTTGGAATTACTTGGAAATTCACATTGCTTCTCAGTCAGAAACAGTCAAGAAGCATGTCATAAGGATGGTCTTTCATTATGGATCTGGCCTTTTGAGCATCTTCCTGACTCTGAGCCAGTGAAAAAGGCTGCAATTTCACAGTCTTTATAAATAACATTCAGATTCACAGCACTAAATGTGGGGTGTCTTTCTTACATCAAGCAGCCTTCTAAGAGGTGACCATTGCCGCCAGCCCCAAGTTAACATCTGAGAACTTATGGTCATAGAGACATGAATCACGGGAGACATGACCTTTGATCCCTTTTCTGTGAGTCACTGGGATATTTTTCTACTGTTGAAAGATGTCCCTATAAATTCTTTCTCTTTCTCTGAGGTTATCACCTAGCTTAGGGGATAGAAAAACATATAAACATTAATGAATATGTCCCTCTCCATCTCCTGGGAGGGCTTATAAGACTATGCATGCCATACTTATGTGATTTCCTTCCCAAAGTTTCCTGTTTGTTTCCTTCAACCATGTTATGGCTGCTACGTATGTTTTAATTCAGTCTAGACTGACAGTTTTCAGTGGTTAGAATGTTATCAGATCTTTCTTTTATTATTGGATATTTTATTTATTTACATTTCAGATGTTATCTCTTTTCCCCATTTTACCCCCCAGATACTCCCTATCTAATCTCCCCTCCTCCTGCTTCTATGAGGATGTGCCCCCATTCATCTACCTACTCCCACCTCCTCGCCCTGGAATTCCCCTACACTGGGGCAGCTTTCAAGGGACCAAGGATCTCCTCTCCCACCTATGTCCAACTAGGCCATCCTCCCTTACATATACAGCTGGAGCCATGGTTTCCTCCCTGTATGCTCCCAGGCTGGTGATTTAGACCCTGGGAGCTCTGGTTGTTTGCTCTCCACATGGGGCCTCAAATCCATTCAGCTCCTTCTATCTTCTGTCTAACTCCTCCATTGGGAGCTTCTTGATCAGTTCAATGGCTAGCTACAAGCATCTGCCTCTGTATGTGTCAAGCTCTGGCAAAGCCTCCAAGGAAACAGCTCTATCAGGCTCCTGTCAGCATGCACTTCCTGGCATCTACAACAGGTTGTTTTTGGTGACTGCATGTTGGATGTATATCCAGGTGGGGCATTCTCTGGATGACCCCTCCTTCAGTTTCAGTTTCTTCAGTTTCCATACTTTGTCTCCATATTTGTTCCCGTAAATATTTTGTTCTCCTTCTAAGAAGGACAGAAGCACCCACACTTTGGTCTTCCTTCTTCATGATCTTTCATCACAGGATTTTGAAAAGTAAATACCAATAGTTCTGTCTATCTGCTTGATACTTCAGTCTGCCTACATAAACCTACCACATCTGTTGGAGAGTCATCGATGACCACATCTTTTGCCAACAAGTACTGCATTGAGCTTTACCCAATATCATTATCTTTGTCATTAGTTACACATTACTTTGTAGTAGTACTAACTCCTTAGGGAGAAAACAGTTAAAACATGATCATAGCTATAAGCAAATTCTTGACATATGTCACCAATATTTCAGACAAATCAGACACATAATGCAAAGAACTGAAAACAAAACAACGTGCTAATTCCTGGAAAGCCAACAGAAAATAGAACAGATTGTTAAGACATTTTCAATGCTTTTTTGTCACATTAGATTTCAGGTGGGGTGAGGAGACAGTGTAACCTTTTCTGAAAAGGATATTTTTATACACTAAATGTCTCAGAAAGGTCATATAAACAAATTTAAAAAAAACTACCAAAAGAAGCAACAGGAAATTAGTTAGCTGTGATATCTTAAAAATAGATCTGAAACACATTAGTTGTGAGATGACTCAATACCAAGAAGCCAAAGACTGCATCTTATAGTAAAATTTGTAGCCTACACCATCTACTTTTTTTCTACTTCTCTCTGTTTCTTAGTTTATTTTCTCTAACATTTTTTTGGAATTTTAACAACAAAATGCTCATATTTCTAGTTCTAGAACACTAAATATTGTAAAGCAGAAATATTGACCATGTTCTGCCTCCAAAGCTAAGTTTCTGAGAACTATTGAAAGCTCCAGAATTTTGCCTGTTTCATTTTGCTCATTGGTCAGATTAAATCTGAGCTCTCCATGTCTTTGTTACTGTAAGGAAGAAAAATGCAGTGACAAGAACAAGAGGGAGAAGCATCACAATGGACACAGAAAGCAGAAAGTGCATGCTGGGAGTGGTAACATACCCCTTAAGTCCAGCACTAGGGAGTCAAAAAAAGAAGATCTCTATGATTTTGATCTACATAGCAAGTTCTGAACCTACTAAGGCCAAGTAGAAAGGTCCTGCCTCAAGGGAACAACAGAAAGAGAGGAGAGAGACACAAAAAGAAAGAGAGGGGGAGGGAGAGGAAGAGGGGGGAAAGAGGAAGAAGAAAAGGGACAGAATAAAAATTATTTGGGTGGGAGTGGGGGGGGGTAGATAGAGGTTACATCCACAGAGAAGAAGGAGGAGGGGTGAGGGGATAGGGGGTTCCTGGGTGGGTGGGGGATGGGGTAAGGGGACAACATATGAAATGTAAATAAAACATCCAATAAAAAATTTTTAAAAAATTATTTGGGTAATGTGAACAAATTAAAACACATTTTTAAAAAGCACAAATATTCAAACTCAAACTAAAGTACAGACCTAAAGCTTTCTAGAATACAAAATTAGTCACTGACAACGTTGTCAATCATAAAGAAACCAGAATGAATTATTCTGCAGAATATAATAATAAGTTATATTGAAATACACAGGATATGACACTGAGAGGAAAAAACAAATTAAAATAAAAGTATATCTAATTTCATACTATAGAAGAATGGAAGAAAACATCTTTATTAGAAAGGAATGCAAGTCTGAAATACAAGAATCTGTAACAACAGTGTTCAGTAAGTTGAACTAAATCAGTGAATACTATTTTATATGGATCGATTGCTTTATAGAAGAATAGTTTATTATTTAGAGAACTTGCATTTTATAGAAAATATATAAGATTACTTTAAATACCATTTATTAAAATTTAGTATTTCTCATCCTCATAATATAAACTGTGACTAATAAAACCATAGACTATTCAAGCACTGAAAATGAAAATGCCTCAAGTCCCTGTACTAGCTGACAATTTTTTAATGTACTTTATAAACTTTTATTAGATTTTATTATTGACAGATGTATACAATCTATGCAAGAATTCTACCACTGAGCTATATCTCCTAACTAAATAGCCACGGCAAAATTCGAATTCATTTTATACCCCACTCGAGTCTTTAAACTTTGTTACCTTCCAATTTTAGATTTCTGAGCAGGTGGAATAAGTCTTGTACTACCAGGCCTACTCATCTGTACAACTAACCAATTGATATTTAAATAAAGCAACATAATTTATAATGAGAGCATATTTGGTAAATTGCACAAGGAACAGTTATACACACAGACACACACACACACACACACACACACAAACATACAATTTTATGTATTTCTTGGCTTAAATGAATTTTTGTATCAGGATCATTACTATAATAGGGCAACCTAAAATTTACATGGACAATAAAAATCAAAGCATGAATTTTTCTGATGTCAATTAATAAATATGTAAAATTCTTTTCATCTTCCTGAACATGAATTTATTGAGAGACCGTTGCTCTTGCGGATTAGATCCCATACTGAAAATATGACTGATGAAGTTCCTTTAGCTCTCTTTGGCCAAATGTGAGACCTGTTCTGACTGGACAACTGAAAATGCTTCTGGAAAACTTCACACTGAATGAAAGTTTTAAAGAAAACAATCCTGCCCCCAAATAATTAGATTGTATGTGCTCCCAAATATCTGCATTGAGAGAAATTGATCTTTATTTATGCAACTTGAATTATCTAAGTCTGGATAGTTTTTGTTTGTTTGTTTGTTTTCTATGGTTGGTAAGCATTCATGCCCTTCAGTTCTCCATTCTCAATTCTATGAACCCACCAAGTCCACTCTCTTCCAATATGTATCTTTTTTAATTATCCAGGGTTGAATTTGGTTCACTTTTAAGTGAAAATAATTTTTTTTAGTACACACACACACACATACACACTTATGTTTCTTAAGTATACACTATCAACTGATTATCTTCTAAGTTTTGGATGATTAAATAAGCACTATCTAAGAAATAATATTTGAGAAAACATAATGAAAAACAAGAGGCATGATCAGGTATAGGGAAGACACTAAAGAAGCCCAGAGGGCCAGGACAATGAATAGAAATATGCAGCAGAGTAGGGTGGGGGCTGAGAACCTCTAGGAAGTGCCATAACCTGGGATGTGAAAGGTCCCCAGGACTCAATGGAGATGACCTTAGCCAAAATGCCCAATAATGTGGAGATGGAACCTGAATAGACTACCTCTCATTGATAGACAGGGCTCCCAGTGAATGGATGGGGTCACCTACCCATTTCAAACATTGTTGACCCATAATTCGTCCTGTCTAAATGAAATGTAAGAACAAAATGGAGCAGAGACTGAAGGAAAGGCCACACAGTGACCAGCCCAACTTGGGTTCCATCCCATGGATGTGTACCAAACCCTAACCCTATTATTGATGACATGTTGTGCTTCCAGACAGGAACCTAGCATTACTGTCCTCTGAGAGATTCTACCAGCACTTGACTGATGCTGAACAGATACTTAACAACCAACCATGATGTCAGGTTAAGGTTAGGGTTAGGGTTAGGGTTAGGGTTAGGGTTAAGGTTAGGGTTAGGGTTAGGGTTAAGGTTATTTGTCCTCTTTGAAATATCCCAGGCTATTCTCTGTCCAGAAGAAGACATCCTGGAGATGTTTAAGCCTAAGATGTTTAAAGCTAGGAGGTTGCACTTTGTTAGAAAGATCTTCTAAGTCTCCATCTTGTGGAAACAGAAAGAACAGAAATCATGTCCACAATGAACTAAAATATGTCGATGTCATTTTTAATGGTCATTAAGAATGTCTATATAAATATAATAGAAAATCTATATTATTAATCAATAATTGGAAAGGAATTACTACTTTAATATGTTATAGAATAGCAATCAAACACTATATTTACGTTTGGTTCAGTATAATGTGAATTATGAGAGAATTATATCAGCTCAGAATGTTCCAGTTATAGAGATTTAATCAAAATGGAAAAAAAATCTCAGTGTTTCCCTAACCCTGCTAGAAGGGATAATTTTAAGTAAAAAGAAATATTCTAGTGCCAGGGCAATGACCTCTATTTCTGTATTCTCCAGAGTACCTACTGCAGCACATACAGTTGGTTGATGTTCACATTTATTTCCCGACTAGTCAAAGTACTGCTTGAGAGGTCTGTATGAATGTATTTTGATTATATCTAAAAATGATTTCCAGGTCTCTTAGGATAAAATACAAGTTGTGAATATAAAATACAGATAACAACTCTAAAATGCTGTGCTGGATTTTGACCCATCTTCAATCTTTTCTTGTGTTTTGTTTTTGAAAATGAGAAGGCACTCACCTTGGCCACATTGAATATATTTGTTTTCTGTGAAGGAACTAGGTATTAAAAATAACCTGATACCACACTTTAAAAGTAACCTTAATATTTTGTTGGACAATACTTTAACTCAACATAAACATTTCCAACAGAAAAAGATGAGGAGAGACTATAAAAATGTTTGGTGATATTCTGCACTCCAGAGTAACTTACCCATGATTTGAAGATACCAAGTCATCATGTTTAGTGTACTGGGTCCTCTGGTTTCACAGCACTGTGAAAGAAAATATTGTTATTAATATTTATATTTGTTTCTCTTATTATAAACTGTAGTTTTGCTTCTCAAATCAGAACAGGGTTGCTTGTCAAAGTGCATTATGGATGAGGGTAAAAAAACATATGGGCAAACAAGTTAGATAAATTGATTATTGTGCATAATCCCTTAGGCATTTTGTCATTTGTCACAGGAATATAAATTAACAGTTTGTATTTGACAAATGATTTCAAGTCAAAGTGCATAGGGAAAAGGCACTAGTTTCATTTGCACCTCCCTATGGAAGTAATAAAAAGCTTAGTTAATATATTTTTTCTGATGGCTATTTTAATAGATGTTGATTAATTTCAAGAAAGAGTAATTATGTGCAGATATTGAATTGCTGAAATATATTTTATAATTCAGTAACACACCAATATTTAGTATAAAGTTCAAGCATTTGTAACAATCATTTTTATTGCACTTGCTAGCAAGATATTTTCTTTAGATAGACAATATTGAATTTATCATATTGTGAATCTATATCAAACTATTTTTGATTGACTATTAAAGAGAATTTACTAACTGTATAGGCTTACTTTCTACAATTTGCCTATTCTTGCACCTATATTCAAACTAATGAATGATAAAGTATATTATTAAATGTTCCTATAAAAGCAAGTCTTAACATTGTGTATTAAGATATGGAACCAAGGGACATCTCCTGAATGATACTATGTGAATTATCTACTCATGGATTTAAAAAATCAAAAGGATTGGGTTGCATATATATGTTTGAAAATATTCAAATAATGGGTTATAATTGCATAACTGTTTCCCATACCCTCAGTTAACATAAAAAACTGAATATTTCCCTAGTTAGGGAAAATGTTTTTAAATTTTAAATTCTGTCATCCAAACCAAGGGAAATCCATGCAAAAATTGTCTCATAAACCAGATAGAGCACTCATATTTGAAAACATGTAATGAATTAGGAGGTACACTCTTACATATTTTGAAAGCTGAATGATTGCAGAAAAATGAAACTAAGTTTTCACTGTTTACAAACACCATTCTATGGACTTCAAAGCACGAGACTGCTACACTGTAAATGACAATTCTGTTCAAGTCTGCTTCTCATAAATTAGCATGTGAAAAGAAACTGAAGAATTTAAGAACTTTAGACATCAACAAGTCTATAAGGGCACATGACTATAATGTCTAAGATGGAGGGGTTTTACTAAGGTGACTAACATGAAAAGATAATTTATAGATAATGGCAAACTGGCCATCTTTCCTTTTGAAAATAATAAAAATGCCTTATTTTCTGAATTTGTAAATGAGCACTTTTCTATAGAAACAAAATTCTGAGACCTTTGTGCAGAAGCCAAATAAGAATTGTTATAGGACAGAGATGAATTATTATTTAGAAAAATCAAATCTCTTTCACAGTGCAACTCATCTTGATCTGTCTTCAACAGATAAGTAATGAAAAGCAGGTAAAGGCTTTCAGTGTACTCTTGATATTATTCTGCTGATATTGAATTTATCAAGGCTTTAAGTTCTCTCCAATTTTTTCATACCTCTCTTTCATCTTTCTCTCAAGAGAAATGTTGGAAATCACATATATGACAATTACTATTTAAAAGTTCTGTTACATTGGATTTGTTAATAAAGCAATGGGACGATGAATAAAAAGCCTAAAACATCCAACGTTTTCTCAAAACAATAAACTAGTGTAACTATCAAGATGCTTCTGCATATAAAATTGTCTTAAATTTCTTTAAATCAACACAAAGTAATATCCATAGAATGTGGAAATATCTTAAGTCATGACTTGCATTTCAAATTTTAGGAATTTACCTTAGGAAATGCTCACTCATATAAGAAAAAGAATTCAAAGATATTCCTTAGACCATGAGCTATAATGAAACATTAGAAGCAATCAATAGCTAATGCCAAAGTCTGAGACCTTTGAGTAAATGTCGAATAAGAGTTGTTATAGGGCAAAAATCAATTATTATTCAGAGAAGAATCTAATATCTTTTACAGTGCCAATCATCTTTATCTGTCCATCAATGGTTATAGAAAGCTAATAGTGTTATAAATCAATAAAAAAAAAAACAGATACATATCGTCTCAGAAACCACCATATTGATTTCCAAAGTGGTTTTACCAGTTTACAGTCCCACCACCACTGGAGAAGTGTTCCTCTTTTTCCACATCCTTGCCAATATGTGCTGCCACCTGAATTTTTGATGTTAGCCATTTTGATTGGTGGAAGGAAGAATCTCGGGGTCATTTTGGTTTGCAGCTAAGGATGTTGAACATTTCTTTGGGTGCTTCTTGGCCATTTGAGTTTCCTCTGTTGAGAATTCTTTGTTTAGCTCTGTAACCCATTTCAATAGGGTTATTTGGTTTTCCGGAGTCTAATTTCTTGAGTTCTTTGTATATATTGGATATTAGTCCTCTATCGGATATAGGATTCGAAAGATCTTTTCCCAATCTGTTGGTTGTCCTTTTGTCCTATTGACAGTCTCCTTTGCTTTCCAGAAATTGCTTTGCAATTTTATGAGGTCCCATTTGTCAACATTTGATCTTAGAGCATAAGCCATTGTTGTTCTGTTCAGGAACTTTTCCCCTGTGCCCAATTATTCGAGGCCTTTCCCCACTTTCTCTTCTATTAGTTTCAGTGTATCTGGTTTTATGTGGAGGTCCTTTATTCATTTAGACTTGAGCTTTGTACAAGGAGATAAGAATGGATCAATCTGCATTCTTCTACATACTGACCTACAGTTGAACCAGCACGATTTGTTGAAAATGCTGTCCTTTTTCCACTAGACAGTTTTAGCTCCTTTGTCAAAGATCAAGTGACCATAGGTGTGTGTGTTCATTTCTGGGTCTTCAATTCTATTCCATTGATCTTCCTGCCTGTCTCTGTACCAATACCATGCAGTTTTTATCACTATGGCTCTGTAGTACAGCTTTAGATCAGGGATGGTGAATTCCCTAGAAGTTCTTTTGTTGTTGAGAATAGTTTTCACTATCCTGGGTGTTTTGTTATTCCAAATGAATTTGCAAATTGCTCTTTCTAACTCTATGAAGAATTCAGTTGGAATTTTGATGGGGATTGAATTTGAATTTGTAGATTGCTTTCAGCAAGATAGCCATTTTTACTATATTAATCCTGCCAATCCATGAGCACAGAAGGTCTTTCCATCTTTTGAGATTTTCTTCAATTTCTTTCTTCAGAGACTTAAAGTTCTTGTCATACAGATCTGTCACTTGCTTGGTTGGATTCGCACCAAGGTATTTTATATTATTTGTGACTATTATGAAGGGTGTCATTTCCCTAATTTCTTTCTCAGCCTGCTTATCCTTTGAGTAGAAGAAGGCTACTGATTTGTTTGAATTAATTTTATATCCAACCACTTTGTTGAAGTTGTTTATCAGGTTTAGGAGTTCTCTGGTGGATGTTTTAGGTCCATTTAAGTATACTATCATATCATCTGCAAATAGTGATATTTTGACTTCTTCTTTTCCTATTTGTATCCCTTTGACTCCCTTTTGTTGTCTAATTGCTGTGGCTAGGACTTCAACTACTATATTGAATAAGTAGGAGAGAGTGAGCAGCCTTCTCTAGTCCCTGATTTTAGTGGAATTGCTTCAAGTTCCTCTCCATGTAGTCTGTTGTTGGCTACTGACTTGCTGTACTCCATTTTTAAATAGGATTATTTGGTTCTTTGGAATCAAACATCTTGAGTTCTTTGTATATTTTGTATATTAGCCCTGTATCAGATGGAGGGTTGGTAAAGATCTTTTCTCAATCTGGGAGTTGCTACTTTGTCCTGTTGACAATGTTCTTTGCCCTAAGAAGCTATGCAATCTTAAGAGGTCCCATTTGCCAATAGTTGATCTTAGATTGCAAGATGTTGGTGTTTAGTACAGGAAATTTTCCCCTGTGCCCATGTTTTTGAGTCTCTTTCCCACTTTCTCTTTTATTAGATTCAGCATATATGGGTTCATTTGGAGGTCCTTGATCCACTTTGATTTGAGCTGTGTATAAGGGGATAAGAATGGATCAATTTGCATTCCTCTACATGCTGACCTCCAGTTGAACCATCACCATTTGTTGAAAACACTGTCCTTTTACTACTGGATGGTTTTAGCTTCTTTGCCAAGTATCAATTGACCATAGATGTTTGGGTTAATTTCTGGGTCTCCAATTCTATTTCATTGATGTACCTGATTATCTCTGTACCCTGAGGACCCAGCTATACCACTCCTAGGCATATACCTCAGAGTTGCTCCAATATATAACAATGACACATGCTCTACTATGTTTATAGCAGCATTATTTATAATAGCCAGAAACTGGAAAGAACCCAGATGTACTTAAACAGAGGAATGGATACAGAAAATGTGGTACATTTACACAATGGAGTACTACTCAGCTATTAAAAACAATGACTTCACACTCCCTGGTCCTTTTGGCTAGGGCAGACACATAGCTGGTCTGCTCCTGTGGAGATACTGAATCCTGAGCCATCCTAGAGGAGCCACTGCACTCAGAGCAGCAGACACCTAGCTGGTTTTCACTTGTGGAGACATCGTATCCTGAGCCATCCTAGAGGAACCACTGCACCCAGGGCAGAAGGATTTCCAGATCCCAGAGGTGGCCTGAGTCCCAGGAGTTCCTACACCCAGGAGATTAGGAACATAAGACCACAGAGACATCTGGAATCTGAGGAGTTCTGACACAAGCAAGATAACTGGAAATACAGACTCCAGTCAGACACAGTGAGTGCAGGTAGAACAAGAGTTAACCAGATGGCAAAAGGCAAGCACAAGAACATAAGCAACAGAAACCAAAGTTTCTTGGCATCATCAGAACCCAATTCTCTCACAATAGCATGCCCTGAACACCCCATCACACAGGAAAAGCAGGATACAGAATTAAAATCACTACTCATGATTATGATAGAGGATTTTAAGAAGGACATAAGTAACTCACTTAAAGAAGAACAGGAGAGTACAAGTAAACAGGTAGAAGCCCTTAAAGAGGAAACACAGAAATCTCTTAAAGAACTGCAAGAAAACACAATGAAGAAATTAAAAAAAAAAAACATCCATGATCTAAAACTGGAAATAGAAACAATAAAGAAATCTCAAAGGGAGACAACCATGGAGATAGAAAGCCTAGGAAAGAGATCAGGAGTCATAGACACAAGCATCACCAACCTAATTACAACAGATAGAAGAGAGAATCTCATGTGCAGAAAATACCATGGAAAACATTGACATAACTGTCAAAGAAAATGCAAAATGCAAAAAGCTCCTAACCCAAAACATCCAGGAAATCTAGGACACAAAGAGAAGACCAAACCTAAGGATAATAGGTATAGAGGAGAGTGAAAATTCCCAACTTAAAGGGCCAGTAAATATCTTCAACAAAATTATTGAGGAAAACTTCCCTAACCTAAAGAATGAGATGCCTATAAACATACAAGAAGCCTACAGAACACCAAATAGACTAGACCAGAAAAGAAATACCTCCTGTCACATAATAATCAAAATATCAAATGCACAAAACAAAGAAAAAATACTAAAAGCAGTAAGGGAAAAAGGTCAAATAACATATAAGGGCAGACCTATAAGAATTACACCCGACTTCTCACCATAGACTATAAAAGCCAGAAGAGCCTGGACTGACATCATACAGACCCTAAGAGAACACAAATGCCAGCCCAGACTACTATACCTAGCAAAACTCTCAATCACTATAGATGGATAAAACAAGATATTTCATGAAAAAACCAAATTTGCATAATATCTTCCCACAAACCCAGCACTTCAAAGGATAGTTGATGAAAAACGCCAACACAAGGAGGGAAACTACAGCCTAAAAAAAGCAAGGAAGTAAACTTCCAACAACCTCAAAAGAAGATAGCTACAAAAACATAATTCTACCTCTAAGAACAAAAATAACAGGAAGCCACAATCATTTTTCCTTAACATGTCTTAATATCAATGGACTCAATTCCCCAATAAAAAGATGAACACTATCAAATTGGATACACAAACAGGATCCATAATTTTGCTGCATACAAAAAACACACCTCAGTGAAAATGACAAGCACTACCTCAGAATAAAAGGATGAAAAACAATTTTCCAAGCAAATTGTCCAAGAAACAAGCTGGAGTAGCCATTTTAACATCAAATAAAATCGACTTTCAACAAAAAGTATCAAAAAAGATAAGGAAGTACCCTTCACACACATCAAAGGAAAAATCTACCAAGGTGAATTCTCAATTCTGAACATCTATGCTCCAAATGCAAGGGCACCTACATACATAAAAGAAACTTTACTAAAGCTCAAAACACACATTACACCTCACAAAATAATAGTGGGGGATTTCAACACCCCACTCTCAGCAATGGACAGATCATGGAAACAGAAACTAAACCGAGACACTTTGAAATTAACAGAAGTTATGAACCAAATGGACTTAACAGATATCTGTAGAATATTTCATCCTAAAACAAAAGAATATACCCTTTTCTCAGCACCTAATGGTACCTTCTCCAAAATAGACCATATAATTGGTCACAAAACAGGCCTCTACAGATACAAAATGATTGAAATAATCCCTTGCATCTTATCAGATCACCATGGACTAAGGCTGGTGTTTAATCATGACAAAACCAATGGAAAACCCACACGCACATGGAAACTGAACAAATCTCTGTACTCAATGATGACTTAGTCAAGGATGAAATAAAGAAAGAAATTAAAGACTTTTTAGAATTTAATGAAAATGAGGACACATCATACCAAAACTTGTGGAACTCTATGAAAGCAGTGCTAAGAGGAAACCTTATAGCTCTAAGTACATACAAAAAGAAACTGGAGAGAGCACACACTAACTAACAGACAGCACAACTAAAAGCTCAAGAACATAAAGAAGCAAATACGCTCACGAGGAGTAGAAGGCAAGAAATAATCAAACTCAGGGCTGAAATCAACCAAATAGAAACAGAAAGAACAATACAAAAATATCAACCAAACCAGGAGCTGGATCTTTGAGAAAATCAACAAGATAGATAAACCCTTAGCCAGATTAACCATAGGGCACAGAGACAGTATTCAAATTAATAAAATCAGAACTGAAAAGGGAGACATAACAACAAAAACTGAAGAAATTTAAAAAATCATCAGATCCTACTACAAAGGCGTATACTCAACAAAACTGGAAAACCTGGATGAAATGGACAACTTCCTAGACATATATCAGGTACCAAAGTTAAATCAGGAGGAGATAAACCATCTAAACAGTCTGACAACCCCTAAGGAAATAGCAGTAGTCATTAAAAGTCTCCCCACCTATAAAAGCTCAGGACCAGATGGTTTTAGTGCAGAATTCTATCAGACCTTCAAGAAAAACCTAATACCAATTCCCTTCAAACTATTCCACAAAATAGAAACAGAAGGAACACTACCCAATTAGTTCTATGAAACTACAATTACACTCATACCCAAACCTCACAAAGACCCAACAAAGAAAGTGAACTTCAGACCAATCTCCCTTATGAACATTGATGCAAAAATAATCAATTAAATTCTAGCAAACCAAATTCAAGAACACATCAAAAATATTATCCATCATGATCAAATAGGTTTTATCCCAGGAATGCAGGGATGGTTCAATATTCGGAAATCCATCAATGTAATCCACTATATAAACAAACTCAAAGAAAAAAACCACAAGATCACCTCACTAGATGCTGAGAAAGCATTTCGCAAAATCCAACATCCCTTCATGATAAAAGTCTTGGAATGATCTGGAATTCAAGGCCAATACCTAAACATAGTAAAAGCAATTTACAGCAAACCAGTAGCCAACATCAAGCTAAATGGAGAGAAACTTGAAGCAATCCCACTTCAGGATCAGGGACTAGATAAGGCTGCCCACTCTCCCCCTACCTGTTCAATATAGTACTGGAAGTCCTAGCCAGAACATTTAGACAACAAAAAGGAATCAAAGGGATATAAATAGGAAAGAAAGAAGTCAAAATATCACTATTTGTATATGATATGATAGTATACTTAAGTGACCCCCAACCTTCCACCAGAGAACTCCTAAACCTGATAAACAACTTCAGCAAAGTGGCTGGTTATAAAATCAACTCAAACAAATCAGTAGCCTTTCCTCTACATGAAAGATAAACAGGCTGAGAAAGAAATTAGGGAAATGACACCCTTCACAATTGTCACAAATAATGTAAAATACCTTGGTGTGAATCTAACCAAGCAAGTGAAAGACCTGTATGACAAGAACTTCAAGTCCCTGAAGAAAGAAATCGAAGAAGATCTCAGAAGATGAAAAGATATACCCTGCTCATGGATTGGCAGGATTAATATAATAAAAATGGCCATCTTGCCAAAAGCAATCTACAGATTCAATGCAATTCCCATTAAAATCCCAACTCAATTCTTCACAGAGTTAGAAAAGGAAATTCTCAAATTCATTTGGAATAACAAAAAACCCAGGTTAGTGAAAACTCTTCTCGACAATAAAAGAATTTCTGGAGGATTCACCATCTGTGACCTCAAGCTATACTACAGAGCAATAGTGATAAAAACTATTTGTATTGGTACAGAGACAGGCAGGAAGATCAATGGAATAGAATTGAAGAACCAGAAATGAACCCACACATCTATGGTCATTTGATCTTTGACAAAGGAGCTAAAACTGTCCAGTGGAAAAAGGACAGCATTTTCAACAAATGGTGCTGGTTCAACTGGAGGACAACATGTAGAAGAATGTAAATTGATCCATTCTTATCTCCTTGTACAAAACTCAAGTCTAAATGGATAAAGGACCTCTACATAAAACCAGATACACTGAAACTAATAGAAGAGAAGGTGGGGAAGAACCTCGAATACGTGGGCACAGGGAAAAAGTTCCTGAACAGAACACCAATGGCATATGCATTAAGATCAAGAATTGACAAATGGGACTTTATAAAACTGCAAAGTTTCTGTAAGGCAAAGGACACTTTCAATAGAACAAAATGACAACCAACAAATTGGGAAAAGATTTTTACCAATCCTACATCTGATAGTGGGCTAATACCCAATATATACAAAGAACTCAAGAAATTAGACTCCAGACAAAAAAAAAAAAACCCTATTAAAAAATGGGGTATAGAGCTTAACAAAGAATTTTCAACTGAGGAAACTCGAATGGCTGAGAAGCACCTAAATAAATGTTCAGTATCCTTAGTCATCAGGTAAATGCAAGTCAAAACAACCCTGAGATTCCATCTCACACCAGTCAGAATGGCTAAGATTAAAAACTCAGGTGATAGTAGATGCTGGAGAAGTTGTGGAGAAAGAGAAACATTCCTCCATTGTTGGTAGGACTGCAAGATGGTGCAACCACTTTGGAAATCAGTCTGAAAGCTCCTGAGAAAACTGGACATAGCATTACATCAGTATCCAGCTATACTACTCCTAGACATATACCCAGAAGATGCTCTAACATATAACAAGGACATATGCTCAACTATGTTGATAGCAGCCTTATTTATAATAGCCAGAAGCTGGAAAGAGCCCAGATATCCTTCAACAGAGGAATGGATACAAAAAATGTGGTATATTTACATAATGGTGTATTACTCAGCTAGTAAAAAGAATGAATTCGAGAAATTCCTAGGTAAATGGATGGAACTAGAAAATATCATCCTGAGTGAGGTAAGCCAATCACAAAAGAACACACATGGTATTCACTCACTGATTATTGGATATTAGCCCAGAATCTTGAAATATCCAAGATTCAACTCACAGGCCACATGAAGCTCATGAAGACGGAAGACCACATGGGTGTGCTTCCGAAGGAGCAACAAAATACTCAAGGGAGCAAATATGGAGACAAAGTGAGGGACAGAAACTGAAGGAAGGGCCGTCTGAAGACCATTCCACCTGAGTATCCATCCCATGTGCAGTCACCAAAGGTAGATGCTGATGTGGAAGTCAGGAAGTGCATGCTGATAAGAGCCTGATATAGATGTCTACTCAGAGGTCTGCAAGAGTCTGACATATTCAGAGGCAGATGCTCACAGCTAGCCATTGAACTGATCATGAGGTTCCCAATGGAGGAGTTAGAGTGAAGACTGTTGGAGCTGAAAGGGTTTGTGGCCACATGAGGAGAGCAACAATACCAACCAATCAGAGCTCCCAGGGTCTAAACCACCAGCCTGGGAGCACTTAGGGGGGGATCCATGGCTCTATCTGTATATGTAAGGGTGGAGGGCCCAGCTGGGCATAGGTGGGAGAAGAGATCCTTGGTCTCATAAAGGCTGGATGCCCCAGGGGGTGGAAATTTGAGGGTGTGGAGGTGGGAGTGGGGGCTAGGTAGGGATACATCCGCAGAGAAGCAGGAGGAGGGCTGAGGGGATAAAGGGTTCCTGGGTGGGTGAGGTATGGTGTAAGGGGATAACATATGAAATGTAAATAAAACATCCAATAAAAAAAAGAAAGAAAGACAGAGAGAGACAGGGAGAGAGAGACAGAGAAACAGAAAAAGATTCATAGAGAGGGACAGAGACAAGAATATGGTGGCAATAAAAGCAAACATGATAAAATGTTGCCTGGTGATATAAGGTTTCCAAAAGGACAACGAAAAAAACATGCATATAGGGCAGAATGTCACCATGAAATACTACTAAAGGGTACAGTAAAAGCTCACTCAAAGAGTACTGGCCTCTAATCATATTTCTTGGGCAGTGGAATGAGAAATTCATTCAACCCTAGTTATTCAGTAAGCTTGAGATCAGCCAGAAAATAAAAAATCTAAAGCTAGAGATCTTGTCATGAACCCTGAATGAGCTTCATATACATGTTCCACACTGTGTAATGGCATGTTCCTTTCTAATAACCAGATAATGACCAAGTTCATAGATAAAATAAAACATGTCATAACAATTTTCAACCTATTTCCTGTTTTTTTCAGTAAATATTGTATTTTGTTCCTAGGATCTCACACAAATGTTGAACAATGGGACTCACAGCACCTATTTTGCTGAATTTGCATTTGGTTTTGTGATAAATTTTAATCCTCTGTAGATATGAAGAAAGTTTCCCAGGATTTGACTCAGTAATCTAAGACCTTCTCTAACACAGTTTTGGAGAACAGTAAGAGACCAGTTGAGGATTCTCTAATCCTGGGGTTGAGAGTGGCTGGACTCCTGGGAAGCAAACAGGTTCCTTAGTAGTGATTTAAACCTGTTCATTCCTCCACGAAAGACATCTCATGGAGAGAGCAACAATACCAACCAACCAGAGCTCCCCAGGTCTAATCTACCAGCATGGGAGCACACAGGGAGGGACCCATGGCTCCAGCTGTTTTTGTAGGGTAGAATAACCTTGTTGGACATTGTTGGGAGAGGAGGTCCTTGGTCCCAGGAAGGCTGGATACTCCAGTGTGGGGGAGTTCAAGGGCAGGGAGTTAGGAATGGGTGAGTGGGTGAGAGCACACACTCATAGAAGCAGGAGGAGGGGGTATGGGATATAGGGTTTTTGGGGGGTGATGGGGAAAAGGGATAACATCTGAAATGTAAATAAATAAAATAGCCAATAAAAAAATTTAAAAACAAAACAAACAAACAAACAAACACAATGACTTCATGAAATTTTTAGGCAAATGGATGGAACTAGAAAATATCATCCTGAGTGAGGTAACCTGGACACAAAAGAACACATATTGTATGTACTCACTGATAAGTGGATATTAGTCCAAAAGCTCACAATGTGCATAACAGAATCCACAGACCAGATAGAACTAACGAGGAAGGAAGAGCAGAGTGTAGATGCTTCAGTCCTTCATTAAGGAGGGAACAGGATGATTATGGAAGGTGGAGGGAGGGGGAACCTGTGAGGGAGAGAGGATAGAGAGGAAAAAAAGAGGCAGTATCAGGTACTGGAGGAGAGGGAAGGGGCAGAGGGCCAGGAAATGAAATATAAATATGTAGCAGTAGGGGATGAAGATATGGGGATAGCCATTGGAGGGTCCCAGACTCAAGAGAAACAAGAGGCTTCTAGGATCCATCAGGGATGACTTTAGCTGAAATGCACAGAGAAGGGGTATAGAACCTGTAGAGACCAACTCCAGTAGATAAGCACAGCCCCCGGTTGAGGGATGGTGACACCCACCTATCTCAAAGTTTTTAACCCAGAAATGTTCCTTTCCAAAGGAAGAACAAGGACAAAAAACATGGAGCAGGGACTGAAGGAAGGGTCATCTGGGGACTGCCCAACTGGAGATCCATCCTGTCTGAAGACACCAAACTGGACACTATTGCTATTGCCAAGAGGCACTTGCGGACAGGAACCTGGTGTGGCTGTCCCCTTGGGAGGTTTGGCCAGCAACTGAACAATGCAAATATGGATGCTTGGAGCCAACCATAGGACTGAACTCAGGGAGCCCAATGGGAGACCTGACAGAAGGATTGGTGGAGCAGAGGGGGATTACAACCCCATAGGAAGAACATCTGCTGGCCAATCACCCAGTGCTCTCTGAGACTAGACCACCAACCAAGGAGTGTACATTCAGGGATCCATGGGCTCCAGTTACATATGGATAAGAGGATGGCCTTTTCTTTCATCAATGTGAGGGAATGTCCTTAGTCCTGTGAAATTTTGATGCCCCAGTGTCGCTGTCCACTCTGACCCACGGAAAGAAACAGCGGCACACGGAGTTCTTCTTCCCAACGCAGTTTATTCAGGAACCCTTACATTCTTCAAAAAGCCCCCGAGCCTCTCCTCCACCGCCCTTAAATCCCTCTGCCTTCTCCAATCAGAGCCTGCCACGTCGGTGCATGTGATAGGACAGTGGATATGGCAAGATCTGACGTTGCCCTACGTAGCAGATGGCCTGATTATGCATAGCAGTGAGCCTGCGCAATATTGCCTATGGCCGTGGCTTCTTCAGGGGCGTATGAGGAAGTCAGGTGTTAGCTTCAGGTACCATTTTGGAATGGCCGCCACACTCACTTCCTACATCCCAGCATAGAGGGATGCTGTAGTGGTGGGTCCAGAGAGGGTGGGTGGATGGGGAGCACCCTCATAGAGCCAAAAGGGAGGAAGGAGAGGGCAGATGTGAGATGGCAGGTTTGTGGAGGAGTAACCAGAAAGTGGGATATCAATTGAGATATCAAATGTAAACAAATGGAATGATGAATTTAAAAAATGATATATATTTGTAAACAAATTAAAACAAACATATTTACTTGTTAAAGTCATCGACATTAATCAGTATTAAAGTACCTTTATAATATGCAATGAGAAAACAAGTTACAGAGAAAATACTTTACTCATTACAATATACCTATAAGGACCATGTTGATGTGAATGGCTTGTGCTGCCACTTGAGGCCATATTGATGAACTTGGTCACTGCCATGACTGAGGGCCATGTTGGGATCTGTAGTCCTGTTTCAGTCAGGAACCTTGTCAATATCTTTGGCTCATGGTACAATTAAAAGCCATGTAAATGTCCGTGTTCTGTGTTGCCACCTGAATCTATGTTGATGTTCACGGGCCAGACTGCTGCTGGTACAGTGTTCACGTTGATGTCCATGACCTGTACTGTCACCAAAGTCCATGGCCTGTGATGATGTCCATAGTCTAAACTGCCACCTGAAACCAAGCTGAGGTCTGTGGCACATGCCTATGCATGAGGCTATATGAATGGCCATGGTCTGTGCTGTTGCCAGAAATTATTCAGAAATCCATGATTTGTTAAGCCACTGTCTCTAATGGGCAAGAAAGCTACTTTTGCACGGTAGCAATGACTACAGACTCACAGTTGAGAAAGAGAATCATAGAAGACTTCCATGGCAACCCCAACCTCTATACACTACCCCTAAAGAAGGAACAGCCCACACAGGAAACCATAGAAGAAAACTCTTAAAAATTGTGACAACAAAACCAAAACCAAAACTTAATAATATTTTAAGTACATACTTTTATTAGACTATTTTTTTCTTTCTTTTTTTATTTTTTTATTTAATTTTTTTGAACATGAAATGCTTTTTTATAGCATGTTTTACAAGGGGAGGGGGTAAGAGGGGCCAGGTGGTGAAAAAGTACAGAATCTTCTTGGCCTCTGCCTTGAAACATGTCATGGTCTCTACAGTACACTGCCTTGAATTATGATCTACCTGCTATTCTTCAGAAGATATGGTACACTGCTTGAGTTATGGTCTCCCTGCTATTCTTCAGAAGATATGGTACACTGCTTTGAGTCTATCTGCAGTTGCCTAGCAGGATCTTGCAGTTGCCAAGCTTCAGGGGACATTGTGCAGGTGGGGAAAGATAGGGGGTGAGGGTAAGGGCGAGGGTCCTGGCTTCTGGCATCTCCCCCTTCTCTGTTTAGTTAGAGAAGGTGTCTTATGATCAATCCCAACTATGTGAATTTTGAATTTGGATGTCTAATTATGGGGGGTCTTAGACAAGTTCACAACCCCAAAACACTGATGTGAGACGAGTCACATCGATGGTCGAAGGCTTTGGGCTGTCGACGATGGGCAATGTCAAGGGACCTCGAGGTGGGTGAAAGGAGGGTGAGAGCCCTGTCTTAGGCCATGTAGGCTGCACCCACTCCCAGCACCACGCACTCCTTTTCGGCTGCATTGGGTGGGCCCCTGGGAAGTGGACCTACAATAATCCCGTCATTGGGCTAACTCACAGCCATCCTAGTCCCTTGTAAATGTTCAAGTTACCAACCATTTGTCAGTTTGGGGTGTAATATTGTCATAAAGGAAGGCTCCCCAATGTTAGCGGCCATATCAAGGGCGGCCTTGGTTTAGGAAAAAGCCAATTTTTGTTGGGGTGGTCAAGAGGCCAAGCTCTCTAGCGAGATAAATGAGGGCAAAGCCAGGCATACCAGGAACCCTTCTGGAGGGCGTGGAAATCTAGGGGTCGACCGTAGGGGGAGGCAGGGGAGCTGGCAGCTGTGTCAGTCTCCTGCGGAGTCACTTCTGGATCCTCTTCAATTTTCAGCTGATGGTAATGAACGTCAACCGTCTTCTTGATGGCAGAATCAACCTGGTTCTGAGGACGACAGATCGTGGGCTACGATCTCTATCTCACTCAATCTTGATGTCGTGCGCCTGTCCTCTTAATGAGGGTCCATCTGGAGGGGTCAGTGCCTCGAGCCCCACGTCTAGGCATCATTTGACCCGACCGGCGGGTCCTAGTTATTCATGGGGGTGAGGAGGACCTCAACCTGCTATTCTTCAGAAGATATGGTACACTGCTTTGAGTCTATCTGCAGTTGCCTAGCAGGATCTTTCAGTTGCCAAGCTTCAGGGGACATTGTGCAGGTGGGGAAAGGTAGGGGATGAGGGTAAGGGCGAGGGTCCTGGCTTCTGGCACATCTGGATTAGAACTTCTAACAGCAGGCATCACGGGTGATTCATTTTTACCTGGAAAGAAAAAAGAAGGGGATTCTCAGGGAGATTTCTCTTCCCTGGATTTAAATTGTTATTCATCGTATTTATGGTTGGGCCTGGGTTTGTGGGGGTATCTATTTTTTTCATTAATCTTTTTGGTAGCTGGTTAGCTGTGCCTTCTGTGGTATTGGACAGGCATATCAGTCCTCGGCTCCATAAGGGAACTGGGTCTGGGCCATTCCCTTTATGGTTAAGTGTGGAAAGCGGCGGCTTGTGCTGACAGCATTTGCCATTACAAGATGGTGCTGGCATCCGGTGCTCCTCCAACTAAACAAGTAAACCGTGCATGTGCTATGGTAAAAAAGCGCCAAGTCACAGCCCATCCCGGGGCATTTTGGCGGGTAATGAGTAAGCAGCCAATCAGAAGTGAACACGCCGCTCCAAGGGTGTATATACAGTGCCTTTTCCAGGCCCGGGGTCTTTCCTCCTTTTCATTGGAATAAACATTTGCTGCGGAAGGATCCTGGTGCCCACATGCGTTCTTGCTACCGAGACGATTGCGCGCGTGACACAGGTAAGAGGGTCCTTCCCCATATCTGTGGCAAAGTTTTGTTGGTCTTGGTGGTGCCAGAGGTCACCAGCATGGTCAGCAAGAGATTTGCCATGAGCTTTCAGCGTTAGACAGATAAAAGTGAACAAGGCATGATGGCCCAAAAGCTCACAATTTCTAAGAAACTACATATAGACCACATAAAACTCACATAGAAGAAGGAAGACCAAAGTATGAATGCGTTGGTCCTTTCTAGAAGGATTATCAAAAGTTTCAACCAGAGCTCCCAAAGTCTAAACCGCCAGCCAGAGAGCACAAAGGGAAGGACTCATGCACCTGTATAGGGAATTGAGGGTGACCTTGTTAGACTTCAGTGAAAGTGGAGGGCCATGGTCCCCGAAAGTTTGGATCCCCTACTGTGTGGGAATTCGAGAGCAGGGAGATGGGACTGGGAGGATGTTTGGAGCACACCGTCACAAAAATTAGGAGGAGGGGGTATGGGATAAGGGGTTTTGGGGAAGAATGAGAAAGGAGATAACATTGAAAGGTAAATACATATAATATCCAATAAAAAATCCACACAGATAAAGGGTCTAAAAAAAAAAGAGAGAGATAGATGGAGAGAGCTTACTTATTTTAAATTAATTTCAAAAGTTTCTAGGAGTTGCTAATTGGCTAAGATCCTATTTTAAGCTCTCCACAAAAGAATTTAAATCTCTGTTCAATATTCTCAAGAGAGAGGTAAACCCTAATTTCCTCAACAGTTAATTGACAAAAGAGAGGTAATCTCACAAAAAGTAGAAAAAGGTATTTCTAATCGATATATTATATAGTCTGATTAATTGTCAGTGGTGCTATAAAAGTCCTTTGACAAAAGATTATTAATATAGATTTATATATCCTTAAATAAGATCTTCATGACTCTCTGAGTGTGGAAGGAGTGACTGTTGGCACTTCTGCCCTGATTTTACAAGAACTTTGAAAATTTGTCTTTAAAAACAAAAGAGGGGGAATGGTACCCCCTCAGAAGGAGTCCCCCTGAAATACTCTCTATTAGACTATTTTTATTATTACAGCAAAATGTTCAAAGTTGGCTAGCTTCATTAAAAAATTGTGATACTAAAATGGACAGCTTCAGGCAGGGGTGTGGATGGGGAAAGACCCAGTTTCCTTTAAGGGGCTGTCCCCTGAGAGTTTGATCATGCGCCCTTGTGCTCCCATGAATGTATTGTTTTGATATCTTGAGTTTAGAAAGATGGTTGGATTCAGTTGGGTTTTGTGTGGATGTTTCATTTATTTTCTTTGAAGATGGTGAATAGGCAGAAAGTTGTGATTGGAGAATAAACAGTGCATGTTTAAATCATGGTTAGAAAAATCATACCGTACATAGTTAATTATAACCAGTCCTGTAACATGCATATGGAGTGAACATCCTGAAATTTTCTAAAGTTTATTTTTCTTCTGCCTTTATTCAAGAAGCAAGTGGGAATTGGGGCACATCCACTGAGTATTATTTTGGTACATAGTGCTGAGATGCAGAGAGTACCACTGACAGGGTTGTGGAGCCCAGTTCTGTTCTCTCAGCTGCACATACACAGGGAGGAAGGAATCATAAAATTAGAAACTCATTGCTTCATTTCTTCATATTGTTCTCAAGTACTCAAGAGGGGAAATATACACTTAGTTGATGTCTTTTGGGGCCCCGCTCTTTCTGAAGACAAAGGGGGAGAGAATGAATCTAGGGCAGAGGGAAGATGGGGGGGGAGGAGCTGGGAAGAGTGGAGATAGGGTAAGCTCTAGTTGGGATGTATTGTAAGAGAGAACAATCCATTTTCAATAAAAAGAAATTATAATATTAAAATTTTTTAGTTGGCTGGATTTTAAAATTTTAGATGTGTTTCTCCTCCTTTTTCTTCTTTATTTCCTGGAAATTATCTGCTGTGAGTTACAGCTAAACTCATCTTTTACCACATTTCCCCTTCTCTTGAAGTTCTTTATTGCATTAAGATTTTTTTTATTTACACAGAACTATTTTTACGCTCATTCAAGTACACACAAAGTAAGAAAACAAAAATTGCAGCTGCATTGAATTTGCTTTGTTTACACACTATACTTCCCGCACGCATCTGTGTTGAACAGTGGAGCACTGTCGTGAGATTTAATCATTCCTCTTTGTGAAACAATGTATTCTTCTATCTATTTCCATTAAAATTTATAAATGTGAAAGTCAGATCTTTGTTATAAATATTTATACATTTTAAATAAGTTTCAATAGTTTTTATTTTAACTAGTGACTTTTTTTTTACACATTTTGTACTAGATTTGTAAAATTAGAATGTTTTCAGAGATGAAAACTGGTAAAGAACATTCATCACTTTTAGAATATTTGTGACTTTGATCAATGGTACAATCCACTTGCTCATGTAACTATTTCATCAATTTATGAAAGCTTTCTATTATTAAAGTTAAGGCAACTTACTGACCCACGTAGTGTGTCATAGTGTTCCCTTTTCAAGGTCCTCTAAAATAGTCACTTTGGTGAGAATATTCAAATGGATTGGAGTTGGCAGTTTTAAGTTATGCTTTCTAATCATATATTACTTGAGTATGTTCTTCTAGCTAACAATAGAACCTACTTGATTGGCAGTCTTCCATTAAACATGTTTATCTAAAAACAATATGTATAACGTCAATTTCCATGAAGAGTACTATGGTAAAGGTTCCAGTGAGTTTAATCAAGACAAGGAATTAGAACAATTAATAAAAAAATATGAGCTCTATTAATATAACCAATTAGATAAATGTCTCAAAGCCAAGTGAAATGTAGCTAAATATATATGTATGTACATGTATATGACATATATGTCATAATGCATGTATTTGACAATTATACATACATAATACATATATATACATATATATATTTGACAATAATGTTTAGTGCAATATATACACATATATTGCATAATATATGTATACGTACACATGTGTATATATATGACAATTACATTTAGTGCAAAATACAAAAGAAATTGAAGATATTCTAGTTTCCACAAGAAATCTCTAACTAAATATGAACACAAAATGAACCAATACACTGGACATATTAAATAACTATTCAAGTATTGCAGATGCTATGTAAAGTCAGGAAATTTTTCAGTTAATCTTTTATTTGTAAAAATCTCCTTACCTACAATAATTTCAGGTAGCTGAGGTATTGACATGGCAGTGATGTGTGGTGTAACCATTTTAGTGAAAACATATGTAAAGGACCTTGGATCTTCTAAACAGCATACATTCTGTAAAAAAAAAAAAAATTCTATCATTTTTTATATTTGCTGATTTGCAATGTACCTAGCTCTATAAATGCCTCTGCTTTTAGTCCCCAATTGCAAAACATATTCAAAATAAACTGATAATATTTTATACTGTGATGCACAAAGGCAAACTTATTAAAAGATATTAAATGGGAATGTGGGAACTTTTAGAACAAATTTTTTCAGAGTTTAGAAAGTTTGTAAAATGTGTGTGTTTGGCAGGAAGAAAGGAAATGGAGAAATGTTATGATTACTACCTCAAAAATAAAGCAAGAATGTTTGGGAAATAAGGAGAATTATACAGTTGTTTTTGCTTTGAAATCTCACACCCTTAGATATTAAACGTTTAAGTTGATCAGTTTATTTGTTATATTTCAACAAATTTATTAGCTCACAGGAGTAATGAAAACATCTCAAACCTTGTGTTCCACAGGCATAGTGTTGCATGCCTATACATTTTGTACTTTGGAGACAGAAGCTGGAGAATTAACATTACTTATATTTGTGCTTGTGTTTGTAAGTATGTTTCTGGCCACTCAGCACTACATTATGAGACTTTGTGTCCAATACAAAATAACAATATTAACGATAGAGTGTCTTGTCCTTAAAATAGTATCTCAACAAGATCACCATTGACCTTTCTTGCTCATCTTAGAAAGGAATATTTGTTGCAGCAACTTGTCTTGCTGGGAAAAGAAATTCAGGAAAGAGAAACTGAAGGAGGGAAACATGCTGTCTGCCTAAGTCTCCTCATCCCATTCCTATAAAAAGCTACAGCCATATTTTCTTCCCCTTTGGTAGACTCTTCAATTTCCCTTAAGATAGAGCCTGCCCCTCATTGTGTGCCCAACACAGTTCTCTCTGTTTTAGCTCAGGTTCCAGTCTCGTTCTCCCTCCTGTTGCTTTAAGTTGGCTCAGAAATCTAATAATATTAATTATATTAATAATAATTAATGACAATATTCATTTCTCACAAAACATGATATAGGAAAGCACCCTGTTTATTTTCCACTTATGTATATATAGCTTATCTCATAAATTGTATCATGTCTATAGAAACACTTTTAAACCAAGAACAACGGGAGGAAGATGGGGAAAGAAAGGCAGAGGGAGATAGGGAAAGGGAGGTAAGAAGGAGGAATAGGAGGAGAGGAGGGAGGGGAAGCTGCAATCAGTATGTACAGTAAATAAAGAAGTTAACTATTGAATTGAATGGAAGAAACAAACAAAACTCCGTACTCCACAAGAGTTACAGGAATTCAGAAATAGAACCATTAACTTTGATTATTTTAAGCCTCGACATGTGACAGCATATACATAATATACAATTGATGCATGCATATGATAAGAGATTTGAGTATGAGAACTAATTTCAACTTTGACGCTGTGTTTTGAGATAAATGTAGTAATTATCTCTAATTTGGAAATAGGCTAGCTGAAACACTGATATTTTTAATGACTTGAAATATTTAATAGAGTTGATTGAACCAGGCTTCCAGCTAAGGGTTCTATCTCCAGCATTCATGTCTTATACCTATAATTATGTGGTATTTCATTATGAAATGTGATATTAGTCATAGTGCTTTGGTAAGCCCACTGCATCAATTAAGAAACCTTTAGATTTTAAAGGATGCTGTAATCATATTTAATCTAGAGAGATATTTGTGTCTGTCACCATCTCTCTATATTTACTGAACTGATCATAAGTTCTTGCCTCTATTTTATTAATGTGGTGAATCATAGAATTGATTTCCACCTATTGAACTAATTTTGCATCCTCAGGATAATTCCCACTTGATCATGAAATATTTTTAATGTTATGTAGTTTTCTACTTATAAAGTATTCTCTTGCAAGTTTTGTATGAGCACTGGTGAGCACCCTAAGTTTGAAGTATGAAATGCCTTGATCAGATTTGGATCTGAAGGTTATTGTGGTAATGTACCAAGTGGGAGGCAGCTATCTACATTTTAAGGGTTTTTGGTTAGGATGACATCACTTAATCCTTGTATATCTGATTCATGTAACACTCAAAACATTTGAATTGCTGTTTTATCAAAATTTTAATCATGAGTTTAATTTCAACATAAAAGTATTAGCATGTAGGTTATATAATTAAATTACTTAGAAAGGTTTTCTAGCATATAAACTCTGTGTATTAGTTAAAGAATAGCATATTCATTGTCTAATTTGAATAAATTCGATAAAGCAGGCAGATACAGAATACAGATCATGTATACATGC